>NC_057419.1:66803310-67066653 GCF_019320065.1 Cervus canadensis | reverse complement strand
TAATAGCCAGGACATGGAAGCAACCTAGATGCCCATCAGCAGACGAATGGATAAGGAAGCTAGGGTACATATACACAATGGAATATTATTCAGCCATTAAAAAGAATTCATTTGAATCAGTTCTAATGAGATGGATGAAACTGGAGCCCATTATACAGAGTGAAGTAAGCCAGAACGACAAAGTATATATACAGTATACTAACACATATATATGGAATTTAAAAAGATGGTACCGATAACCCAATATGCAAAACAGAAAAAGAGACACAGATGTACAGAACAGACTTTTGGACTCTGTGGGAGAAGGCGAGGGTGGGATGTTCTGAGAGAATAGCATTGAAACAAGTATACTATCAAGGGTGAAACAGACCACCAGCCCAGGTTGGATGCATGAGACAAGTGCTCAGGGCTGGTGCACTGGGAAGACCCAGAGGGATGGGATGGGGATGGAGGCAGGAGGGGGAATCGGGATGGGGAACACATGTAAATCCATTGCTGATTCATGTCAATGTATGGCAAAAACCACTACAATATTGTAAAGTAATTAGCCTCCAACTAATAAAAATACATGGAAAAAAAAGAAAAAACTGGGAGAGGAGACATATCACTAATTTCAGCCTTTCAAGTGGAAGGCTCTGACACCAACAATATTAAGTGGCATGTTGAAGGGCATTCCAGCATTAGATAGTAAATGTAAAAAAAAAAAAAAGTTCCAATTCCTGACTTGCGACTATTTCTTTATTCTATCAGGAATCCTGCTCAATGCTCAGGGAGAAAAATGAGCCTATCATTCGGATGCTTCCCAACAGTCTGCTGCCTGATATCATATAAGCCAATAATCTAAGATTAACTTTTTCATCTTTGATATGTTTTATTTTTAATAATTGGTATAACCATAGGCTACTGCTTAGCTTAAATCAAAATTAGAGGATAAACAAAATGACAAATGTCATTTCTCTTAGTGTGTTTTAATGACACAATTCCAACAATATTACAAGTCAGAATATTATTACAAAAAACAACCTTAGAAAATGAACACCTCAAACATTTGCCAAATAGATATAATACATGGAACATATATACACATATATAATATAATTAATATAATAGTTCCACTATTACAGAATTAAACTGAAAGTTTAAACTTTCTATTTTTAACTTTCTGCAAGTTATTTCTAAAATTAGAAAACATCAAAGATATTTCACAACACTATGCTGCTTATTGGGCTTCCCTGGTGGCTCAAATGGTAAAGAATCTGCCTGATATGTAGGAGACCTGGGTTTGATTCCTGGGTCGGGAAGATCCCCTGGAGAAGGGAATGGCAATCCACTCCAATATTCTTACCTGGGAAATCTCATGGACAGAGGAGCCTGGCAGGCTACATTTCATGGGGTGGTAAAGAGTTGGACATGACTGAGTGACTAACACTATGCTGATTATTAATGTTAAAGACATTAATAGATAAATTCTTGAAGATGAAAATGGGCTTTTTCAGTAACAATAACAAATTTGCAGTGTAACAGGTAACATATCAGCCTATCTCCTATGAAGAAAAAATAAGATCTGATAAAATATGCTGAAGGATCCTTATGGTATAACTTGACCACAGTCTCCTTGAGTTATGGTTATCTATATATCCTAAGAAATGGACTCTTCCTCATAAGATTTTATTATAATCACAAGAAACTAGCTCATTGCATTGTGCTGATAAAATATAATTCATTCAACATTTAAAAGTAAGAATATTAACTGCATACACACAAAAAAGAAATATTCTAGACATTCCATCAGCCATTTCACTAGTCATTACTTTTGATCTCTGAACCAGAAGTTCAGTACTCAACAATGTAATTGGGAAGAAATCGTTTTTAATGTGAAAAATATAGAGTTCTTGATCTTTGAACAAAGTTGAACTTTTAATGCTTTTCCATTGAAAAAAGAATCAGGTTTGTTCTCCTTCTGGTTTTAGTAAATAGGAGAGGCAATTGCAAGGCAAGTATTCCAAAATATGAAACAAAATTATCATTCTTGAAAAAAAAATTTTCTAGCATCTGTTGCAACACAGAGCCATTATAATGCAATTAGACAGACTAAGGACCAGATGCTAAGGAAGCAAAATTTAAAAGATGAAGCAGGGTATTATTTTGGTTAATGAATTTAATTTCAAATGTTACAAGAGTGATTCATGGACTTTTTTCTTCTTAAAAGCAGTTACCACATGTACACAATGCATTTTAACATGATGCCTATATAATGCAATGAGAAAAGTAAACTCTTACAGAATATTAGATATTTTTAAATGATGAGACAGTAGACAGTCTCAATGGTGGATGAATAACTTGCCAATGGTGACACCTTAGTCTTCAAATTTATACCTCAAAACAGTAAAACACAGGTTATGCTATAAACATCATAGTGTAATTCTATGAAATATAAAAAAAAGAATATATTTTAGAAATATTTAAAATACAATATTTATTTTCCCCTAATATTTCTTATAGTATATTTGGGATATATGCCAATAAAATTCTGAAAATAAAATTCAAATATTACTCCAAGAAACATGTAAGTAAAAGTTAAAACACTTTAGCATGTTCACATTTTGTATTTCTACCTACAGTTGCCTCTAGCACTCATTATTTTGCAAAGAGAAGTCTCTTGTGCAGTATCTTTGTTAAAATGAAAGTCCAGATCACACCAGAAAAGCATAAACAAAATGAGAGAAGAGAAACAAGTAACATAAAAACCTGCTAACTCAAATGCATTATAACAAATTGAGAATAAAATGTAGAAGCCATTATTACATAAAAATAAATAATACTGTATATTTCATACTTATTGACTGAGCTACGGTGGCTCACTCAATAAGTCAAATCTGAGTTTTATTAATAGGATCTGCATTTGTAACTCACTTATGTGAGAGCATAACCTCAACATCCCCAGATTCCTGTTCCCATGGAAGAATGATCAAACTGGGAAGGGGAGGGAGGTGCGTTTGTATTAATTGTGCCAGACCAGTCAGCCCAACTCATAAAGCTCTCCTAAAGACTCTGTGACTTAATAGTAATGCTAAACAGGAACATTACAAATATTTTTGGCAAAGAGACCCACCTCAATTGGAAACTCAGGAATCATGTATTGCACAACACACACTCTCAGCATAAACAGTGAAAATACATGGGAAAGCTCAACCTCAGTATCATCAGTAATTATATGATGAGAACATGACTGTGATTCATGCTTATTATCAAGTATTTGTTGAACAAATGAGTGAAAACCATACAAAGCAATCATGTTATTTTTAGCAATCATAACAAACAGATACTTTCTTCTGAGATATTAACTCCACACATATTTACTTTTTCTCAAGTGACAGAAAACAAGAATGTATTATGCAGTGGTCAACCCCAGAAATGACACACTTTTCCATCAGCAGCAAAGGGAAAGATATTTTATTTTTAATGCAAATGTGATGAAGGGATCTCTTAGACAAAAGGCATGATAGTAAAGGGACATTCCTTTTGTGACTGTACCTGAAGTACAGGTAAATGCAAGAAATATATGGTCATCAGAGGAAATATTTCTATGGACACAATATTAGTCATATAGTATTTAAAATATATTATCTGGTGCTTACTGTTTTGTAAGCAATGAATCAAAACCACGGAGAACACCTACTGGGGTACTTAAAGAGAAATATAAAACAAAACATAAAACATGCTCTCAAGAATTTTATATAAAGTTAAAGAATCAAAGAAAACCCACAAGAAATAATTAGTAAGTAATTTAACTGAGAAACTAGGTAGAAATGATAATGTGGAATGAAAGTTCACAGAATGAAGTGGGATTTGAAGCAGTTAGAAAAAGTGCTGTGTTAGCTTGAACACTCAAAGAGAATTTTGAAGATGGGAATGCTTTAGACCAAAATGAGTAGAAGCAGAAAATTCCAGAAAGAAAGAAGGAGCCTAGCAAGACAAGAGAGAGAGTGAATTGTCTATGTGAGACATGACTTAGTGACTAAACAACAAAGTTTAAGGTATACAACGTGATGCTGTGATATGTGTATATATTGTGAAATGTTTACTACACTAAGGTTGGTTAACATATCCGTCACCTGTCATAGTTATCATTTTTGTGTGTGTGTGTGTGTGTGTGTGTGTGTGTGTGTGTGTGGTGAGAACATTTAAGATCTATTCTTTTTTAGATGTGAAAACTGAGAGCTGCTGAGGATAAATGATGGCCTCAAAGGTACACAAATAAGCATGGGAGTTAGACCTCCTCCCACGTGTCCTGGTTACAAAACCACTACCTACTTCTCTAATTTCCACATGTCATTGAGAATGAGACACTTTTATCATGAAAACATTTCTAGGATGTCTGGAATAGAATAGAATTTCCTAATAGAATACGGAAAGAAAATCCATTTTGAATGGATTATCTCAACTTACTGAAATTTGCATGCCAAATGTCCTTGGTACCATCAGATACTGAGACAAAATAAGCAGACAGGATGAAGCAAGCTTACCACTGGAGACCTGACTACTCTTGAAATTTAGACAATTCAGGTCATTAGTCATGGGGCCCTAAGGGGGAAAAATATGCTTGATTCTACCACCCTAGTAAAGCCAGAGCTCTCTAATTTACATCCTCTACTTGGCTGAGGGTATCAGATGTGTTCAGGTTGAATAAGTTCAAGACTCTTGCTCGAGTAATTTTAAGGAATGTAACACAGTCTGAATAGTAATTGGTTATTTAATAATCCTGCTTGCACAGCTAACATAAGCTTGCTTCACTCTTAAGCACAGAATAGGATCAGTTGCCTTACTCAGTGCTAGGAAAAGAAATCTTCATCTGCCTATAAGCTTTAAAGTCAACCTGATGTGAAATCCGGAAATACATTTTGAAAATGAATGGATTAGTGATAAAATTAATGAGAAAACTAAAGTCTCTGAAATGAAATAGTTTTGGCATGCGATAACCTGATACGCTGCCCTCCAAAGTCCCTTGCAATTAGGCTTGCTGAGCCATCTCTGTGTAGTTTTACTTGCATCGTGGGTATTACATTAACCAAGCCAACTTGTCTATTTGTCCTTGTGTCACATCACTTTATAACACCAACTTGTACTCCGTTTATGTCAATCTCCTTATCCACAGTAATATGCTACATTTACTGTTTGAGTTTTCTCAGCATGCTTCTTTACTGAGGTGGAAGGGCTTCCCACTAAAACAAGTACCAACTATAACTTCTGTATCTGACACTAACGCTAAACTCCTCAACTGCTTGTTATCTTCAGTAGCAGCTTCTCTCACTCTGATTTCACGCAATCCATGATGCCATACCCAGCCTAGCTTGGACTCCAACTGACTACTTCTGTGTCACACACAAGACCTCAGACTATAATACATAGAGATAGATACAGAGATAGACACACGTGCGCCGGGCTGCTATGCTGTACTTGATTGCTCAGTCGTGTCTGACTCTTTGTGACCCCATGGACTCTAGCCCGCCAGGCTCCTCTGTCCATGGGGATTCTCCAGGCAAGAATACTGGACTGGGTTGTCATGCCCTTCTCCAGGGGATCTTTCCAATTCAGGGATTGAACAGAGGTCTCCTGCATTCCAGGTGGATTCTTTACCACCCTTCTCCAGGGGATCTTCCTGACCCAGGAATCAACCGGGATCTCCTATATACATACATATGTTTCCCCAGTCCAAAATCCAAAATTATAACTACTGTCTCTTTCCCTGAATGTCTAGCAAAACATCTTCTCTTTGCTAGTAAAACATCAAATGATGTAGAGATTGTGCCTCAGTAAATGACTATTTATCCACCATCAACCAAAGCCTAGTATTGTTTTCATTTACAGATGCAACAAATATGTATTAAGACAGTGTGCCTGACAATATGCTTGGTACTATATATTCAGCACTAATCAAAGCAGATAGAAGGTGGGTAAGGAAAGCATGTCAGGCAGACTCAATAGCAGAAACGAGTCTGGCATGTGAGAGATGAGAGCAGGTCAGGGTGGCTGAAGGGTGGCGAGACTGCAGAAGAGCAGGAAAGAATTGGATTTCTCAGAATAATAACGATCTTGAACTAGCAATCAACACAACCTGGTTTCCATTTTAAAAAGATCCCTCTGCATGCTCTGTAGAGAATGCAATCAGTAGAAGGGAACCAAAGCATAAAGTGGCAAAGTCAAGTTGGGGTGTTTAAGGGTAACTTAGCTTAGGATGAAATGCAAAGATATGGATGATGGGATCTACTTTTTCTGCCATTCCATGAGCCTTTCATTCACCTATTGTGACACTCTGGCACATTTTCTAGAGCAGCTCCTCTATTCCTTCCCAATGCTTTTCAGGATCACCAATTATTCCCTTCCTCTCCAACTCCTGCTCCATCTTGATGGATGACTGTTCTTTAGTTACTCAACAGAGCAAGTAACAGAGTAAAATCATCTGGTATGAGCTCCCACGCGTTCCTCCTCCTTCTGTCATCTTAAGTGTCTCTGTCCTGTGTTTTTTCTTTTTTTTTTTTCTGAGCATGTTTAATGATTTATTACTATCACTCTGTTAGATTATCCCCAAATAGACGGCAAGGCGAGGACTTAGGGTGCAGGTAGCTTATCTAGCAACTGATCTCAGAAAGCACAAATGAGAAGGTGGGGAAATGAGGTCAAGAAAGGGGAGGAGGCAATAAAGGGTGTGGTACTCAGCACTTTACTACTGGGGGCAACTGGGGTTCAAACCTCCCCCCCACTCGGAGAAGTGAAGAGCAGACTTCAGAATTGTCCTGCCAGCCGATGAAGAGGTAGGGTGCTTTTCCCCAGGACACCACAGGCCCTAGTATTTAAAGGTTGCTCCTGGTGACCTTACCTCCCACCCTGCCCCCTCAGCCCAGTAGTTCTGGTTTTCTCCTGTATGCAGCCAGCAAGTTCTCAAGGTGCTGCAGAAAGCCCTCAGGCAGAGCAGCAGAGCAAGACACGGAATTCCTGAGGTGGGTGAGCGAGGACCTGCACTGACCTGGCAAGGAGATGTGGAGCAGGGTGTCCGCATGGGCAACATCTTTCCCTTCTAGGACGGCATTTATTTTTCCCTTCTGCTGAAATACTTCTTGAGGGAACTACTGTTATGAGTTATATAAGGGGCCTTATAAATCATCTGGCTTAGCTGGTGGCTCAGCGGTAAAGACTCTGCCTGCAATGCAGGAGACCAGGGTTCAGTCCCTAGGTCGGGAAGATCCTCTGGAGGAGGTCACAGCAACCCACTCTAGTATCTTGCCTAGAGAATCCCATGGACAGAGGACCTGGTGGGCTACAGTCCATGGGGTCGCACAGAGTCGGACACGACTTAAGTGATTAAGCAGCAGCAGCAGCATAAATCATCTAGTCAAACCCCCTTATTTGAAGATTGGAAAATTAACCCCCACACACATTTTTCAGGTGATTTGGGGGACGCTACTTGCAAATGTTTTACTCTGTTGACTAAAATGTGTTAAGTGTTCCATATGTTTTTTGCTTGGTAAATAGTATTAAAATCAACATGCACTACCTTCTACTGCTTCCCAAACTTTCAAATCTAATCCAGTATCTGTTGAATATTTTGTTGTTCTTGAATTTTACCATCTCTACTCAGTATTCAATATTTTTTGTTGTTGTTTAAATTTGTAGACTCTTAAGAACAGGTTAATTGGAAATTCCTGAACAACAAAAGCTATTCATGTTTCAAAATCCTCTTTACAGAATCTTTTAATTTGTGCTATAGCCGGTCTTGAGTAGAAGCATTTTTTAATTGTTCTTTTGTTGGTTATTTCTTTAAACCAATACAAATGTTTCCAGGGTTCTGGAAATCTCCAAGGTAGGTGTTTAAAAATTGTGCTTTCAGGAGCCTGTCAATATTTTGGTAAATAATATCTGAAGCATAACTATAAACAAATGTGAACAGCAGGCTCGTTCACTCAGAAATCTTTTTATTCATTGGAATGGCTTCACATGTGGTATTCATTATCTTTAGTTTGGTTTAGTTTAACAATTCCAATTCCAAAGGTAGTTAAATAATATAACCTATTGTATAAATGATACTCTCTACAGGAAACCATCTACTCAGTATACATTTCTTAACTTAATTCACATTGAAAATATGTGTATCAAAAATCTTTAAGTCAAATAATCTAATGCATCTAGCTATGATAGAAAATTTCATTATCCTTAATTATAGTCAAGATTTCTCCTCCTTACTCTTTTTCCAAAAGGCCTTGTTAGATACCAGCAGTGCTCATTTTTATTGGAAAGGGATTTGTCTGGATTTCCTGGTAATTTTGTGAGAACTTTGGTATCTCTTAGTCATTATTCATTATACAGACAGAATCTAACTCTTAATTAAAAAAAGAAAACTTTACATATTTTATTTTACAAGTGACTTGAGTTTAATTTAAAAAAACTTTCCCACAGGTTCATATTCAACCTTGGCTTGAGTTTTAAAATATGGAGTAGAGCAAAGCAGAGTCATTTCTTCTGCTTTGGTACCTTTTAAGTAGTACAAGCAGGGGGGTCCTCCCTGCGATTCTTTCATTTCTCTTCCTCTCCTTCTCTTAACCATACTCACATACCTTGTCTAAAATAGGCTGAATTTGATTGGCCAGAAAAAAAAACAAAACATCTATTTCAGGTTCTCCTGTCTTTCAACTTCCATGTCAATTTCAAAATTTCAGGTGCTGGTCCAAAATAAAACACATGAAGTGTATGTGTGTGTACGTGTGTGTGTGTGTGTGTGTGTGTGTGTGTGTGTGACTGAAGAGATATAATTTTGGCCTGACCATGAGGAATCAGGAAACTGAAAATGTGACCAGATGATTGTATCCTGAAAGACTAAAAAGAGTTTGTCAAAGGAATTCAATATTCATAACAAAACCAAAACACTAAAAACACTAAAATGCCCTTTGTTCTCACATTCAGTTAATGATCTAATAGCTATCAGGATAAAATGTCATAGATATTACTCATTTGACCCAAAACAAATAGCATTAAAAATAAAAATACTCCCCTTTTTTTCCTGGGCAAATTTATCTATAGGATGCATTCCTTCATCTATTTAGCTAACTTATTGAACGTTCATTACATTCCAGGCAGGTATTAAGTGCTAAGAATTCAGTGATATAAGGCAAAGGATATGAGAGATCGAGTACAGTGCTAGTCCTTTTTCTCAAATTTATACTCTGAAACACCATTAAGATGGGTTCATTTTCATAATAAAAAATAACTTTTCATGACAAATATTCTGTATTTTAGTAATTATGAGTTGCTTTAAATATGAGTGGAGCAGTAAAAAAAAATAAACTAATAAGAGAACCAGGCCAAAATAAATCATTCAATATATTATTTAAATGTACCATCAGAAATATGGTACATTTGCTTTCTAAGCCTCACCTTCATTACATCAATTCAGAATAGTATCTGAATTAAAATAACATGAAAATGCTTTCCTAGTCCTGATAATTTATGGACCCTAAAAATATGCAGCATGTGATAGCTAAGACTAAACAAAAAGAATATACTCCAAAATTGAAATAAATGGTATTTTATTTGATAAATGATAAAATGGTTTTAATGAACATCTCTACTTCCTTAAAGGCCTGCCCACTCCCAACTCTACATTATGAACATGTAGATTAAATTCCATTAGAAGTCAATTATCCATATTATACATTTAATCTAAATTTTGTATCCCATTAGAATATATCAAACCTTAAATTTTACTGAAAGAAATGGACCATAACAAATGAGCATATAACTTAAAAAAAACAGCAAACGTTACAATTTTTTGAATGCTTCAATTGAGCACTCAAAAAAAGATATATTTTAGTTTAAAAAGATATATTTTAGCTTATAAAAAGATATATTTTAGTTTTTATCAGGCATTATAATTAAGTAAAATATCCATTCTTGTCATGGTTTAATTTTCCAAACTCTAGCTTCAGTAAGGTAAATTGGCAAACATCTTACTTTTTACTGACTGCAAAGGGGAGACTTTGATATACCTTATAGACGCAACTGCTTATAAAAATTGGATCATGGTTTCATTTTGTTAAAAGTGTCATAGACTAAATCCTTCTTTAGGGAGGTATCTCAGGCAATAAGAACCAAAAGAGTAATTAAAATGGGTTCTTTACATATTTGAGAACTGATGATCAACCTTAATAATTTTACTGCTAACTTCTATAGGGTAATAATTTTCAAGAGTAGGTATTCAATATTTTAATGTGCTAATCATTAATTTAACAAATATCTCACTGCTGTGAGGGGTGCTTATTTTCTTGCGCAATGGGCAACTTCTCTAAACAATGTATAGAGAACCCAGGTAACTAACTAGATTAAGAGAGGGGAAGTAAGCGTTTTGTTGCCAATAACGATCATGAGCCCAATTTTTTTTTCATTCATTGAACAAGAAGTTTATTGAAGCCTTACTATTTGTGTTTAATGCTTACTTACTCAGTCTTGTCTGACTCTTTGTGATCCCAAGGACTGTAGGCCACCAGGCTAGTCTGTCTACAGGGATTCTTCAGGCAAGAATACTGGAGTGGGTTGCCATGCCCTCCTCCAGGGGATCGTCCCAACCCAGGGACTGAACCCAGGTCTCCTGCACTGGAGGTGGAGTTTTTACTGTCTGGGCCACCAGGAAAGCCCACTTGACACACAAATCACATTCCTTGATAATTTCTTGAACTCTTACTATATGCACTGCATGAGTTAAATTCATACATCTTTTGTCCTTTTCAAAAATATAAACTATCAGAGAGTAGGATTTTTTTAAGCTTTTTATCTCCCATCAAACTCTGATAGCCCAGTCATCCTTGGCAATTCATCATTCTCCCAATTTCTCATGAGTCCATTTCCTCCATGAAGAATGACCTCCAACTGGGTAAATCTTTATGAGCCAAATTCTTACACTATTTAAATCTTGGTGATTCTCATGCATAAATGAGACTCTTCTCATCTTCTCGGTAGTCCTCAAAATATGGTTTTCCACACCAGCAGCACCAACATATCCTGAGAAACCATTTAGAAATGCATGTTACTGGGCCACACCTCAGGAGGATCGAATCAGAAACTCTGAGGGTGAAGCCTGGGAAATTTTGCTTTAATAAGCCCTCTAGGGGATTCTGGTGCCCACTTAAGGCTGAGAACCAAGGCTCTAGTCTATCTCCTTCCAGAGTTTTTGTGAAGATCAAAGGAGAAAAACTATGTCATGGGACTTTGAAGGAAATAACCAACCAGATAAGTAAATCAAGGACTATATAAGCATAGTTTATTAAATAGGTCAAGGACTGTTTTTAACTTATTTTTCTTACTTCACTTCTTTTTTCTCTTTCTCTGTTGCCTCCTGACTTGTACCTGCATTTTAGACATAATCTCAGCAATGTCAGCAAGCTTGGTGGCATAGTTCAAGCTGTGAGGGTTCAATAAATAGGTCAGTAAACATTGCAAATCAACACAGCTTTTGATGAAATGTCAAGCAAGACAGAGCTTAGCTATATTCAGCTCAGCTTGAACTCATAAACCATGAACTGGCCTCTGTACGTCAGGACAATCTGTCTAATGAATAAAACACAAATATGAAAATTAAAAAAAAATCTTTAGAAAGAGATTAATCAAAGGCAATCAGTAAATGAGAAATGGCAACCACTTAGTTCAGAGTAAATGAGAGACAAGACTTGCAAAAGTGGGTAGCTTTCCTTATAAATCAGGCTCTGGGACTGCTTGAGATCCAAAAAGACTTTTAACTTTGGACTGTTTTCCTAATATAAATTCATAATCTTCTTACTTAATGTCAATTTTTCCAGTTCTGCCCTCCTCCTAAAACTAGCCATCTTCCTTCCTAATGATAAAAAATCTTAATAGAAGGGATTTAAATTCTAATAAAAATATAACAACTTAGGAATTAATGTACTTTTAATACAAAGTTTGTGTATACCAGAAACATTTTTGCTAATTTAGAATTTTAGGCTACCTTACAATTAAAAAAAAGAAAAAAACAGATAACTTGATTAATCATGGCACCTTTTATTTATTTAAAAGCTAGCATTTAGTAATAATGTTTTATCTTTAATATTATTCTTAAATATTTCAGGTAATTAGGCAGTCTATAATTATTGTTTTCAACCAGTGTTCCAGTTTGATTCCTAATAAGTAGTGCATGTCTGATCATGTCTAAATTACTATTCACAACAACCCTTTTTTTTCCTTTTCTTTGACAAAAATTTCTTGAAAGCTTCTCTATACATATAGGTGTTTCTACTGCTAAGACAAAAATTTTTCACATTAGTTTTCTAATGAGGTTATGGATTTAGTCTAGGTCCTTAGAAACTGGATTTGAAATATTACTGCTTACTAAGGTCTGGGTCATTTTTTTCACGTTTCTTCATACTAGAGATAATTTGAGATTTCTGAAGATCAAGTTCATAAAAACCATTATCCAAAAAGCGGAATTTGGGTTCCTTCTCATTTCATTCTCCTATAGATCCTTGATGCTAAACCCCTTCTGTCCGTTCCTCACAAAAAAAAGCCCCAGTTTAACTTTTGGAGAAAGCCATATGGAATAGGAGTTATCCACATTTATCCTAGAGGGTGCAAACTGACTGAAAGAGTCACCTTGGAGGAAGCCTGTTTCCGAATGCTTGTGGTATTTATCATTCTTCTGAATGGCTGTGGCGTTTATCTGCAGTTTTTACTTGTCAGATGAGACCTCAAACTTTTCAAACTCTTCCGTGGCTTCCTACACCTTCATGGGAAAGTGTTCTGCTTATTTCCCTGTTGGTACTTTTCTCTCACACATTCTACGGGGTCTGATAAACCTCGAGGTGGAGTCATAGCCACGCACAGAAAAAGCAAGTATGTGATCTCTGGCCAGCTTCACAAAAGCAGACAAATGCACAATCTTTTGCACCTGTTTCTTCCACACGGGTTGCCCTGAAAAGTGAGGTGTTCACAGATTCACAGAGAGCGTTTTGCAAACACTCCCCTCTCCCAGAAATGATTTCTTCCCTCACAGGCTCAATCTGCCTGATTACGTTCCCATCTAATCAGTCACCTCAGTGCCTCTAGTAATAACTGTGCCGCCTGCTTTATATAGGATTTCTCTGAGACTGAAGCCTAAACTTGAGAGGAGAATTAAAGGAGCTGATTATTATGAGGACACCTGTATTTTTTGTCTCGTCTTCATGGGAACTCGACACTGTACTCATTGACACGAACTGATGTTATAAAAGAGAAGCAGAAAGGAAGACCCATAAGAGGGGACTGGACCTGTAAAGTTGTGCACCTGTGTGATACTAGGAGGAAAAAAAAAACAAAACTCTAAAAATGCTCAGTGCTACTCCAAATACACTTGAATATCCTATGAAAATATACAAATAAAGGCATTTGCCAGCCAAATACCTTCTCCAGATATACCTTGAAAAATCAATTCTAAAATCTGAAGTAATCTTAAACAAACACAACCCACAATGCAGAAGTTAATTCTTAAAGCAAATGGAGATTATTAAAGACTGAAGCAAAAATTCATCATGTAAACTTTGATTTTTTTTTAAATAGAAAGAAATAACATGAATAACTTACTCGAGATTACATTTGAAGTTAAAACTTGAATCTTGCTTCTTGAAAGTACAGAATCGTGCCAGCCTTGAGTAATGACTGTTTACCCAGAGCATAAGATTGAAGTGGATTTTCAGATTAAAAATAAAACTCTTAAGTATGTCAATCCCCATCTGATCAAAGCACATAAACTAATTTTTTTCAGGTGCTTCATTAACAATGTACCCAATAGAGCTGCATATTCTCTCAGTTTTCTTTAAAGAGTAAGTTGTTAAAATGATTAAAGTCCAGGTAAAGAATCCTGGAATCATAGTTATGGCTTACTCCTTTTCACTTAATAGATTCAGGACCTGGCAAACAGTAGGTACTAAATAAAGAGTTGTTTAAAGTGAACAAAAGCCTACACTGTAAAGCATCATTTATATTTTAAAAGGCCAAGTTCTGGACTTATTTCCTTTTGAAATAAACTATAATTTCCCAAAGCTCCCAGAGAAATTAAATGTTGCTGCTTTCTTTACCATTAAATATTCTGCAATTATAAACATGTGCTTTGCTGGAAGTAAGTTAAAACATGACTGATTTTTTTTCCCTCCCTTGCTCCTTTTCCTACTCTCAATTTTCAGACATGGAAATTTCATTTGGAGAACAAGAGGTGTTGTGGGGGAAAAGTTCATTAATTGTACTGTATCCCCTTGCCTACAAAGCATACTGCATCCAAATTACAGAAGAACTAAAGAAACCTTGTAAAATAAGCACATAATTAGCAGTGCTGCTAAGTGAATGGAAATAGAGGTTGCCTAACTTAATTAACTGTAATCATTACTCATTGTCGTCCTGCTTAGAAAGATTAGTGGAGGGTATATCGTCTATGTCATCCCATTAGACATTTCTACTTCCCTCTTAAGGTGAAAGCGATTATACTACAAAGAAAGTATTGTCATACCCTTTCAATCAGATGTAAACTTTACTGGTCAAGTCAGTTCTATGTCTTAGTTCAAGGAGTGGAACAAGAACAATGAGAAAATATTTGGTGGGGCGAAAAATAAATTAATAAAAAAAAGATAATTACAGAAGCTAGTGGCTTGAAGAGAGAGAGGGAGAGAAAAAAAAAAAGGAACCCTATATATGAGTTTGTAGAAATAAATTAGCTCTTTAGGAGGAGGGAAAGAACAGATTAAGATCTAAAAGGGAAAATTAAAGATAACATGTATGAATAGGCGGCAATGTATGATTAAGTTGATCAGATTACACAACAGTGCGTGGTGCCCAAGGTACCTTCAAGGGCACATGGCTATGATTTACTTTTTTAGAAGAAGTTATTTGAGTCTAGGAAGTGTTTGTCTTTTGAGTTAATGAATATCATCTCGAATTCACACCTGCAAAGACCTTTACTAAGACAAGCAGAATAAGAAGGAGTGTCATAGCGGTCGCTGACAGTTTTTCTCTTCACTTGCCTTCTGTCCACCAGTACTGAAAAATGTCACAGCAGCTCTGTCTGTTAAGAGGGACATAAGGTTTCCTGAGTACCTGTACTGTTCTAGGAATTAAGCTGTGTTTCCAGGACTGCAATTCACAAATTTCCCCAATGAGCCTTCAATGTTGACAGGGTTATCATAAAACCCATTTTACAGGTGAGGGGACTGTAGTTCAGAGTGGTTTCCTGGAGTCACCAAGCTTATTAAGAATGGCTAAAATCCCTAGCCCAATATTTCTTCAAAGTTAATGTGCATAAAAATCACCTGGACATCTTGGTAAATGGTGGATTCCAACTCAATCATTCTTGGTGAGACCTGAGATTCTGCATTTCCAACAAATTCCTACACACTGGGCAGCAAGGCCTTAGATGAGCAGTTCTCAAACTTCACTGATATGAGAATCACCTGGGGGATGCCTAAGGGGCATCAACAAAATCAGATGTTATGAACAATATGAGAAATATAATTAACACTGCTGTTATATGTTAGAAATATCCCCTGGAGAAGGAAATGACAACCCACTCCAGTATTCTTGCTTGGGAAATCCCGTGGACAGAGGAGCCTGGTGGGCTACAGTCCAATGGGTCACAAAGAGTCGGACACTTTATGTTATATAGGAAAGTTGTGAAGAGAGTAAATCCTAACAGTTCTCATCACATAGAAAACATTTTGTATCTATTTCTTTAATGAGATGAGGGATGTTCACTGCACTTCCTGGGGTCATCACTTCACAATGTAAGTGAAATCATTACGCTGCACACCTTCAACTTACATGGTGTGGTATGTCAATTAGATGCCAACAGAACTAGAAGAAAAAACAAATATTGGTTTGGCCAAAATGTTCTTTCCATTTTTTTTCCATAAAGATGCTACAGAAAAAATCCAAATGGATATTTTGGCCAACCCAATACATAAATAAGAGAGAGAAAAAAGAAATCTCTAGGTGTGAGACAACAGCAATTCTAAGGCGCACCCAAATTTGAGACTCTGTGCCCATAGACCTATTGTTTTCAAATTAGATGTGTCATAATCAAGAGAAGAGATAATACAGAACACAGGAGCCTGGGTTCTTTAAAGCAAGGATGGGGCTTGGGCCTTTATAGTTTCCTGAAGTTTCTCAAAGCTTGAAAATTATTCCCTGGGGTTCCCAACAACCAGGATCTAATGCCCGATGATCTGAGGTGGAGCTGATGTGATAACAGTAGAAATAAAGTGCATAATACACATAATGTACCTGAATCATCCTGCAACCATCCCCCCTTTCTTGGCCCGTGGAAAAACTGTCTTCCACAAAACCAGTCCCTGATGCCAAAAAAGGTTAAGGGCTGCTCTTAGACCAAGCTCTTCCTAGTTAATCAGCTGTGTGTTTTCACGAAGTTTCTCAGGTTTGATGAGACATCTTCCAAACTAAAAATTCCTGAGCCTCTCAAACTGGAACATCCCAAGTCCCAGCCATTTTTAAAAACTCTTTTTGATGATCAGTGTCCTCATTATATGCTCATGCAATTTTTCTGCTTATTATAGTTAGGTGCACATTAAATCTATTACTATGTCAGTGCTTCAGTGGAAAGCACATCCAAGTTATACAACATTTGCTTTATGCCCAGGGTAGCTATATAATTAAAAGTAATCGATTTTGAAAAGGAAGATAGTACTAAGTTGAAAATGAATACAAAAAATGATTCCCAAGCTCGGTAACATAACGGCAGCACAAGGCATCACCCTGTGGTTAAAACCCACTTCATAAATGATCCTCAACTCCTCTTCGATGGCTTGTGAAGATGAGGGTCATTTTAACTAGTGACACATTTTGGCTCCAGGGGAGTTTTAGCATGAGTGCTGTCAGATTATATCTCGTTAAACATTTTTGTTAGTGATGAAGGGAAAATGTGAGCATATTAGAAATGCAATTAGTAAAGCAAACAATTTATATCCTTACAGTTTCTAAAATACATACCTATACAGAAAATTCTCTTGGCTATTTCTCAAAATTATTTGCAATGCCTGTCTATTAGTTTCTATGAGGACAGCTGGGGCCTCTACTTATTGCCTTGGGTATTATGTTTTGCACCAAGATGCTTGTATAAGGGGGGTAAGTAGGGGGTGAAATGCATACTGACACTCTACTCACCCATCCTTGTGCTGCCAGTGTTGGACTGGGAAAAAAGTGTGCTTTCTTAAAAAAATAAAAAAGAATCCCCTTCTAGGTCAGTGGAGGTGCTCTTTTGTCTACTTACCAGAGCACCATATAATGTAGGATCAACAGGATAGTATAATGAAAATGTTTAGGGTGGCAATTGGAAGGTATTAGGAATTAACCCTATAACCTAGGGTAGCTTATTTAAACTTTTGGCATCACTAGTTTCCATCTACAAAATAGCTTGAAAATGCAATTCTGCTACATACCATCTGTGTAAACTTGATATGCCATTTAGGCCATGATTTCATCATCTGTAAAATGGATGTAATATTAATTCCAGTGCCCTAAGGGTATCATTCAGATCAACTATAAGGTGTTCAGCACAGGTCCTGCTACAGAGTCAGTGCTAAATAAACAGTAGCTGCTATTTATCAACAACAACAATAAGATGATAATAACATAATAATTCACACTTCCCAAGGCTTTTGAGGAAATTAAATCAAATGATGCATACAAGCTAAGCTTCTGAACTGAAAAACACGATAACTGTGTTGGAAATATGTTTTTTTCCTTGTAGTAAAGCATGTTTTCAATATATTGATTTTAAAGAAACAGTAGCGGTGAGGGCAAGGAGTAGAGCTGTGAAGTTCTGGCTATAATAATTGTTCTGAGAGGTTAGACTCCTATTGAGATTTGAAGGCAAACTTAATGCCCACATATGGCAGTAAGAGCCTAAATGTACAATACATCAGGGAACAATGTGGACTCTGAATGCACAGGTCTAAAACTAGAACTTCAATAACCTGGCTAGGTGCTGAATAAATTGGAAGCAATCCCATTAAATCTTTATCTCTGGAGTTATTATTCCCAATAATCACATTTTTTAAAACTATCACCTTGAAAAGCATGTTTCCTAAAGTCACCTCCAAGTAGCAGTAAGCTACTCATGTCCTGTTTCAACAAGATAAATGATACTAGCCTGTAAACACATTACCCAATACAGTGCCTGAAAGTGCAAGCTGGGATGCATTATTGGTCGATGGAAGTCAATTTAAAATAAGAGGTTATTAGTGCCTTCTCTTCAAGAGTAAAGGAAGCAGCCGTGATTGTTCAGCAGTACCCTTGGAAAGGTATACTTTTACTCAAACTATGCTATGATTTCACATAGCTATCTAAGCTTATCTCCAAGGGAGGAACTTTAGTTTCAGTCAATAAGTTCACGGAAAGCCAAGTCCTTTGCAGCTCTTCAGCCAGCCTCTGTCTAGTTTCTCTAATCATATCACTGTGGTGAGTGTGTGCCCATGTTTACTTGTGATTTTAAGCATCATTCTTCATCGTCCACTTTTCTTGTACTACTGTTTTTTTGCTTTAATCTTCTCCATGGTGCTACAATTTTGAAGAAAAAAAGCAGAAAATGATACATTCAGTTATCACAGGAGCTTTTGCTTTTACAAGTCAAATGGAAAGAAAATGTATCTTGTTTGTTGTGGATGATCAGTGCTAATTTTCACATCTAATGACCAAAAAACTCATTTCAGAATTGTACATAAAGAAATTTTGCACAGAAATCTCACCAGATGGAATACCTCCAAGTGTTCAGTTGTCATATAAATGTGAACATCTGGAAGAACTTGAACCAACTTGGGAACTATTATTTCTTTCAGCCTCCTTCATGAAACAGAGCTCCAATCTACCGTCCCTTAACTTGAAGCTTTTCTCAATGAACTGAGTAATGGAATCTTGAGGGACACCTTTAAATCCAGCCGTAGAAGCAAAAACCTTCCCCACTGATAAGCAAAAGGATATTCCTGGCAACAAACCCCATTAACTACCAGATATATATATATAACTCTAACTCAGCCAGCCTTCAATTAAAGGCTAGTCAGTAACCCCTGAAGGCAACACCAGGGTCTTAGAGTTTAAAAAAAAAAAAAAAAACACCACCACAACAGACATATTGCACAAGGTTCAGTCTCAGAGAATGATCTGCTTTTCATTTGCCCTGAGATTATTTGAAAATCTCCTAGAACATTGAAAACTTCAATGCTTCCAAGGCCTGGGAAAAACTATTTGTTAAACCTGTTATTTTATATCTGAGATCGTAAGCCAAAAGAACAGGTTCTTTTATTTATAATCACCATTTGATTAATAGCATAACCATTATTCACAAAGGTCTGTATAGTCAAAGCTATGGTTTTTCTAGTAGTCATGTGCAGATGTGAGAGTTGGACCATAAAGAAAGCTGAGCACCAAAGAACTGATGCTTTCGAACTGTGGTGTTGGAGAAGACTCTTGTGATTCCCTTGGACTGCATGGAGATCAAACCAGGCAACCCTAAAGGAAATCAGTCCTGAATGTTCATTGGAAGGACTGATGCTGAATACTTTGGCCACCTGATGTGAAGAACTGAGTCACTGGAAAAGACCCTGATGCTGGGAAAGATTGAAGGCAGGAGGAGAAGGGGATGACAGAGGATGAGATGGTTGGATGGCATCACCAACTCAATGGACATGAGTTTGAGCAAGCTCTTGGAGTTGGTGATGGACAGGGAAGCCTAGCGTGCTGCAGTCCATGGGGTCGCAAAGAGTCAGACATGACTGAATGACTGAAATGAACTGATAACCATATGCCATATCATTTATACAAGGTCAATGTAACATATAGTATTTATTAACCCAAAAGCCCTAGAAATGATCATATAAATCCAGTTAAGTGGGTAACGTCCCAGTCTTTACAAATATCCACATTTCTAAAGTGGTGTCATACTTGTTTTCTTAAAACACTAGTTTCCTCATATCATCTACCCTGGTTACTATAATCATAAGTCCTAATAGGATATTTCCATTCATTGTTGAAATTTCATCACCCACCATTCATTCCTCAACACACAGATCTAGATTCTACTGAAACACACTGTTTTACAGGGATCTCTCATTAGATTAGAAGGTGTTTAGGCTACTGTTGCAGCTTTGTATTCCCTACTGCCTCCTGGTACTATTTCTGGAACATAGCTATCATATAGCAAATATTTACTACATGCTTCATATCAATATGTACACCACTGACATCCAATACCTGCTTATTTAAATAAATATTAATGTCACCAAGACACTAAACACCTGCTTAGACATTTTTGTAAAATATGCTAGATTATTTCCATAGTGAAAAATTGGAAGCAGACTAAATATATCAAATAGGAGTTAAAATAATTCAGGTGTGATATATTGATAGATTTATAGACAGTCAATAAAGAATCATATTCTTACAAAATATTTTAAAACACTAGGAAACATACGGCATAGTAAGTAAATTGAAGCAGCTTACAAAATTGTATGTATGTTATAATACTAAAAAGGCATTATTTCTTGGTGGTTAAAAACCTGGGCTCTGAGCCTGACTGCCTGGCTAGAATCCTGGCTCCATTTCATACTGGCACGGTGATCATGAACAAGTTACTGCACCTTGTTATTGCACTGATTTTCTCATTTTTAAAACGGTATAACAGTACTTATATCATAAAATTGTTGTCAGGCATAAATGGGTAATATTTAACAGATAAAGTCGCTGAAACTGCCTGGTGCATATAAAATGCTCAATAAATGTTAGTTATCATCATACAGTTCTCAATAGGAATGTATGTAGCAAACAGTTAACACTAGCTATTCCTTAATCATAAAATCGTGGGCAACTATTACTTTCATTGTGCTTTTCTGTATCTACTTTGGATAATGAACATGCACTATTTTCTATTCTAAAAAAAAATAATTCTAATTTTCTTTAAATATGCAACATGTTTGCTCCAGATTCCACATGTAACATACACACATAAATAAGGGAACCACACCTGGGGGCCAAAGACAAGAATTACTGGCCTCAGAAGCATCACTTTGCCTGCGAAATAGACGATTCTCCAGCTAAGTGGTATTTCACTAAGAATAAGAATTTCCAAGTTCTCACATATGTATTAAACTTCCACCACTTAAGGAAAACACATACCCCTGTAGAAATAACTTTATTATGATTCTTAACCCTCATTTAGGGCTTCCCTGGTAGCTCAACCATGAAATCAGAAAATGATTGCTTCCTGGCAGGAAAGTGATAACAAACCTAGACAGTGTGTTGAAAAGCAGAAACATTACTCTGCCAAAAAAGATCCATAAAGTCAAGGCTATGGTCTTCCCAGTGGTCATCTACAGTTGTCAGAGCTGGACCATAAAGAAGGCAGAATGCCAAAGAATTGATGCCTTTGAACTGTGGTGCTGTAGAAGACTCCTGAAAGTCCCTTGGACAGCAAGGAGATCAAACCAGTCAATCTTAAGGGAGATCAACCCTGAATATTCACTGGAAGGATTGATGCTGAAGCTGAATCTCCACTATTTTGGTCATCTGATGCTAACAGATGACTCACTGGAAAAGTCCCCAGTGCTGGGAAAGATTGAGGGCAGAAGAAAAAGGGGGTGTTAGAGGATGAGATGGCTGGATAGCATCACCAATGCAATGAACATGAACTTGAAAACTCTGGGAGATGGTGAGGGACAGGGAGGCCTGGCATGCTGCCGTCCATGGGGTCGCAAAGTGTCAGACATAACTGGGTGACTGAACAACAACAACCCTCATTTATAGGAATTGACTATGGGGGTGACATGGCTTACTTTATCTCTCAAGTTCACTAGAAGTAAGGTGAATGCTATCTTTCAGTTCTCTCTTAAGTCTATCAGAATAAAATGGGTGACGGCAAGAGAAAGAAAACCTTAGGCAAAGTGGGCAAGTTTTTCCAACCACTTTAACTTGGTATGAGAGCTGTTAGTCTAACAGGATGAAATGCTGAGAAAATAGCAAAAGCATTTAAGCATAAAGTTGGTTTTCTTGGTTTCTTTTTTTTTTTTTTTTCTTTTAGTGATGGGGGGGAGGACAGGAGAAGAGTGAGGAAAAGTGAGATTCTAACCTTAAGTTTTACTAGCAAAAAACAAATTAAAATTTGTTTTTTACTAGCAAAAAACAAAAAATATGAGATAAAAGAAAGTTCCATGTGCTATAGTATCATTTAAACTCAACTACGACTTTAACATATTTGGTAAGTCTGCCCTTAGCATCCGAGTAAGCTCAGATGAAACATTTTGTTCATAAATTGAATCATATCATATATTATTGTTTTCTTAGTGAGTTGCTTCCTTTTCCTGGATATATGTCTTTCTGAGCAAAAATTGTGTCTTATACTTCTTCCTATTTCTATCAGTGCCTGTATATAGTAAGTGCTCAATAAATGCTTGATAAATAACATGTATGCAGCAAAAAGAAAAATGAGGCAAAAGAAGTGACTTTCTTTTGCAGTGAAGTAACAAAGACAGATGACTAAAAAAGCGTTGACATGAAGAAGAGAAAATGAATGAAGGAACAGAAGATAATGATGTCATCAGAACTCTCAGCAGCAGCAGTAATTCTAGCTCCTAAGCAGTAATATAAATAAATGCAGGATATCACACTCATCTAAAAGGTTTATTTCCAAAGCATCAACACAATGAAAAGAGTTCAGATTGTCTTTAACACATGACAGACATTATTCTAAGTGACCATCATCCCTTCTCATTTACTCCTCACAGCAACGCTATAAAGCTGGGCATTATTATTAACTCTATTTTACTGATGAATTGAGCAAGACAGAAGTTAAGTGATATACCCAAGAGCACAGAGATAAGATGAAAAGGAGGTGGATTTCAAACCCAGAAACTCTGGCTTTGAGTCTACCCTTGTAACCACTAGATTAATCAGGTAAGCTACATTGCTTCCATTTATATATGCATTAATTCACAGTCTCTTCATAAAAGTCCCTAGGGCCCGAGAGAATAAATATTACCATTACTTATTTTGACAGGGAGAAACATCAGACAGAGGTGACTTGGCCTGATCCCTCAGCTATTTATTGGGAACAAGACCTCCATTTGGAATTAAGTGATATTCTCGCAGCAAGAGCATTCCCCTATCCCTAACTCCTAGCATTGTCAGCTATTTCCCAGGAACATGCCATATAGCTGCATGGAGACGGTAACACAATTCACCAGCTTAAATGACAGGGTCATTGCTCATTGCTTTTATCGCCTCTTTCTGGATACATCCGATTTTATTCTTTTATCTTCCCGTTCCTTAATCCATTCTATGTTTTTCAAAATTAACTTTTATTGAGGTATAGTTGCTTGACAATGTTGCATTAGTTTCTACTTACAGCAAAGTGAATCAGTTATGCATATACATACATCCTCTCTTTTTTGAATTTCGTTTCCAATTAGGTCACCACAGAGTATTGAGTAGAGTTCCCTGTGCTACACAATTCATTCTATATTCAGTTTACTTTTTTTTTTTCCTTAAGAAAATGTATCTTTGCCTTGGAGAAAAGTAATAAGCTTCCCCTCCTCCTCATTCTGGAATGGATTATTGTCATTTCAAGGTCTCCTTTATGACCATCCCCCACTTCCTTTTTATAGCCATTCTTGCGCCTTCTTACTCATAACATTTCCCTTTTGCTTGTTGGCTTCTGGCATCTCTTCATTGCTATTTCTTGTTCTTTGATGTTTCCCATATCTAACGGTTCCCTCTCTCACCTCTGCTTTCAACCACATTTATCCTGCTATTATTTGTTTCCGTTTGGGGAGGCTGACAACTAGAGAGACAGTGTCATCCCTCATTGTGCTTCCCTGGCTTACTCATGAAATTGCAAGCAGCTTGCTTCTCACATAAAATACCTAGTCTGCACTGGAAGATTAATAGCTATTAGGGAAGCACACCTTTGTGTCAATGAGAACTTCTGGCCTCCCAGCTTCTTGCTGTGCCTATCAGCTTTAAGAGACAGTGGTTCTGTCTGACTTTTGAAAAGGGAGAACAAGAGCCTTTATATATCATGTTTTTACTATCAGTAGTTAAGAGCTATTGCTCTGTATTGAAAACCTCATGGATAACTTCTTGACTCAGAAGTCAATCCATTTCATTAATTAGGTCTTAGACTGGAGCCTACTGTACAGGAGACCTGGGTTCAATTCCTGGGTTAGGAAGATCCCCTGGAGAAGGAAATGGTGACCCACTCCAGGATTCTTGCCTGGAGAGTCCCAGGGACAGAGAAGCTTGGCAGGCTACAGTTCATGGGGTCAGAAGAGTTGGACATGACTTAGCGACTAAACCACCTGAAATATAATTTGATGGCTACTAATTTTACAAAGCTGTGTCCAGCAAGCATACTGCCAGTATATATGGTAAGTAGGTAATTTGCTTCTAATATTGTGCATGTTATTCTCAATATTTTAGATTGTGTTATAAGGGAGAATGTGTAGTCTTGAGATTTTGTCTTCATCAGAGGTTGAAAGGGGAAGAAGGGAGAGGTTTCCAGCATGCTTTCTAGTTTTTTTCCTGAATCAGTTCAGTTCAGTCGCTCAGTCGTGTCCGACTCTTTGTGACCCCATGAATCGCAGCACACCAGGCCTCCCTGTCCATCACCAACTCTGGAGTCTACCCAAACCCATGCCCATTGTGTCGGTGATGCCATCCAGCCATCTCATCTTCTGTCGTCCCCTTCTCCTCCTGCTCCCAATCCTTCCCAGCATCAGGGTCTTTTCCAATGAGTCAACTCTTCACATGAGGTGGCCAAAGTATTAGAGTTTCAGCTTCAGCATCAGTCCTTCCAATGAACACCCAGGACTGATCCCCTTTAGGATGGACTGGTTGGATCTCCTTGCAGTCCAAGGGACTCTCAAGAGTCTTCTCCAACACCATAGTTCAAAAGCATCAATAGAAAGATGCTACATGCAAAGGTGCTCATAAGGAAGAAAATATAGCTCTTTTAAATGGAATCTCTTAGACAATAATTTAGAGATTAAATGAGAATGAATTTGGAACTAACCTGGGATTTATGCAGACACTTGAATATCTTCCTCATCTCAGAGAGTAACTATGATGGCCTTGGACAAACTGCCCTGCTTTCTGAGCCTCAGTTTCCTCATCTATTAATATAAAATAAGGGGGTTGGAACTACTTAGCTTTTAAGGTCCTGTTAGGTTTTAGCACTCTGTGATTTGTACCCATTTACAAATTCAACACTGCCCCTGAGAAACATACATTTATACAATTATAGAGATGAACTCTCCAGATTCCATTTAATAGATTTTCCACTGGGTTGTACAACCACTGTACTGTACTGCTAATAGGCACTTCCCCTGAGATAAGTTGGGCTTCCCCGGAGGCTCAGCTGGTAAAGAATCTGCCTGCAATGCAGGAGACCTGGGTTTGGTCCCTGGGTTGGGAAGATCCCCTGGAGAAGAGAAAGGCTACCCACTCCAGTATTCTGGCCTGGAGAATTTCATGGACTGTATAGTCCATGGGGTCACAAAGATTCGGACACGACTGAGTGACTTTCACTTTCTTTTCTTTCAAAATAATTTCCAGACATTGGTATCTTCTCGCCTAGGTGATGATAATAGTAATTGTAAAGTGTCATATCCTACACACGGGCTTCCCCGGTGGCTCAGTGGTAAAGAACCCACTAGCCAATGCAGGAGACATGGGTTCAATCCCTGGGTCAGGAAGATCCCCAGGAGAAGGAAATGGCAACCCATTCCAGCATTATTGCCTGGGAAATCCCATAGACAGACAAGCCTGGTGGGCTACGGTCCATAGCGTGGTAAAAGAGCTGGATAGGACTTAGTGACTAAACAACAACAACAATATCCTACACACATCATTTTAGTGATATAAATCTTCCCAACAAAATGATGAAGCAAGTCCTCATTACTCATTTTAAAAATAAAGAGGGGCAAAAAGAGGGTAAGTAACTTATAGTTATTAAACAACATCATTGAGATTTGAAGTCAGCAATCAGCCCATCTCCAAAATCCATGCACTTAACAACTACCTCTTATAATATAGTTTTGTCCATCCATTTGGAATCAGGAATATAGCCCTACATTTAGGAACACAGCAAATTTTATCAGCCTAAAGCTCAACTGTTTATAATAGCCAGGACATGGAAGCAATCTAGATGCCCATCAGCAGGCGAATGGATAAGGAAGCTGTGGTACATATACACCATGGAATATTACTCAGCCATTAAAAAGAATTCATTTGAATCAGTTCTAATGAGATGGATGAAACTGGAGCCCATCATACAGAGTGAAGTAAGCCAGAAAGATAAAGACCAATACGGTATACTAACGCATATATATGGAATTTAGAAAGATGGTAACGATAACCCTATATGCAAAACAGAAAAAGAGACACAGATGTACAGAACAGACTTTGGACTCTGTGGGAGAAGGCGAGGGTGGGATGTTTCGAGAGAACAGCATCGGAATGTGTATATTATCTAGGGTGAAACAGATCACCAGCCCAGGCTGGATGCATGAGACAAGTGCTCGGGCCTGGTGCACTGGGAAGACCCAGAGGGATTGGGTGTAGAGGGAGGTGGGAGGGGGGATCGGGATGGGGAACACATGTAAATCCATGGCTGATTCATGTCAGTGTATGACAAAAACCACTACAATATTGTAAAGTAATTAGCCTCCAACTAATAAAAATAAATGGGAAAAAAATAAATAAAACTCAACTCCATTCTTCAGAGTGGTATTCTCAGGGTGCCCATGCTAATGATTCAATGTTTTAAATGAGTGGTTATGTATTTTTTGATGTTTTCTCCAAATACACACCTGCTTATGTGTATGAGCCAAAGGCTGATGTGTACACTCAAAATGCAAAACTAATACTACAAACAAAGAACACAGAGACCGGCCATATAGGATGACATTTAAAAAATTGTAAACATCTGGTCTTCAGAAATCATAAAGAACTTCAGAAAGTTAAAGAGACTCAGCGATGTGATAGGAGAGCCGAAATTGTGCAAACTTTACTAAAAAGACTTGATAGAAACCCAGTAGGCAGAGTTTTCATATGTTCATGACACTGATTTTACTTTTTCTACTATCCCATTCAAGAAAAGTTTTATAGGTGCAACAAACTCGATTTATTCTTAATTGCTCTCTAAGGAAGTTAAAAGAAGCAAGCAGAGATTCCACCAAAACAATTTTGGGTATCACTGAAGTGATGCATACACCCCCCAAACGTGACTCACAACACGAGAAATTTACTGTTCTAGAAACACAACTTTTAACTATACTATTACCTAAAATCTCATATTTGCACACAAATGTGCACATGCATGCACCCACTTCTTTACAGGAACAACATAAACTCTTCAAACTGAAACGCCTAAATAATCTTTAAAGATGACCTTTACTAAGGTGAAATCTGGTCAGAAAATGAAAATTTAACCCTTTAAAATGGTGATAATGCCAACTAGTCATTTTTTTACTTCAAATGATCAGAATTGCAGTGGTTCAAGCAGATACGATAGTATCCAGTGTCATCTAGTACAGCATATAGCTATTGTGTGAAACAGATCAAAGGGAATGTCTGCTTTTTTTTTTTTTTATTATCCTAACTGACAAATTTTTGGATGCTTTCCCCAGAAACCACAGAGTGATCATCTAAATAGCTCACAGCATCCCCCAAAGAAATGAACATGGACTCTGCAGTCCTTAATTTGCCACCTTTCAAAGATGAGGTTAATG
Source organism: Cervus canadensis (assembly GCF_019320065.1). NCBI lineage: Eukaryota > Metazoa > Chordata > Mammalia > Artiodactyla > Cervidae > Cervus > Cervus canadensis. The sequence continues at coordinate 67,038,844 of NC_057419.1, read as the reverse complement.
GAATTAAGTTAACCATAAGGATTATTATAAATTGAATGCTGTATCCTTAGATGTCTGAGGTAATTTAATGCATTTCAACAAATATGAGGTTGGGAAACATAAAAAGAAAATTAATGGTACTAATTTAAACAGTATCTTTCCCTATCTCTTGTGCATGCTATGGCATAGCCCTTGATGGTTGTCAACTCACAAATACTGTTGAAGGGAAGAGTTGATGGCCCCAACTTTTCTAAAGAAATTGGATTCGAGGCTCAATATAATATTGGGAATCATACAAAATGATGTAGTTATTTCCAAGTAATTCAGCTATGAAATATTTAAAAATATTAATAGAGGGAAAGTACATAAAGAGAAGTAAATCACAGGAAGAGTAACCTAATAGTAATGATTTTTATTATTACCATAATCACCAAGGTTAGGTTTACAAACAAAAAAAATGTTTCCTTATATTTGCTTACTGAATATTCCAATAGAGATGTATGTATTATTTTTCTTTATACTTAATATATGTACATATATTAGCTATAACACAATATAAACTTGTTTTTTTTATTAGAATTACTTATTTTTTGGTTCATTAACCAAAGAGAAAGATAGTGATAGTGATGATGATTGTTATATTATCAATACTGTGTATCAAAGAAACTGTGCTAAATATGTTTCTTACAGCATCTTTTGAAGTAATTATTATTATTATAATAATTTTATGTATAAGGAAACTGAGCCTGAGAGAGTTTAGATAACTAGTTTAAGGTCATACTGCTAGAAAGTGAGTGAAAATTTAAATTTAGATTATTCCAAAGCTTAATCTATGTTTATTATTTTGACAGCAGCATTATATTATTTTTCTACAATTAGAGAATAATATAACACAGTGTCCCCAAACTGACGTCTTTTTATTCCTTATGTTTAGAATAGAGGGCTAATGATACCCTTGCCAAGAAAATTATTGTCAAAGTCCTTATTGTTGATGGTTTTAATAACAAAGTCTCTGACACCATGTAGTATCTGATATTTTGCCTAAATTCATTATATATATATATATATATATATATATCCTCTTAGAAAATTAACCAAATGATAGAAAGTCACTTTTTTTAAAATAGTATTAACCCCTTCTAACTTTGTTCAGACATACCTGGATATTATGAATTATAAGAAGAGAGGGGGGAAAAACACAGATAATACACACAAAAATAACAGCTTAAAAATTAGCAAGGAAATACAATCTGATACCAAAACAAATTAATATGAAGACTAAAAATAATCTATTATCTCCAAGGTTTGGAAACTAAAGGAAATAGTGAAGATATTTGCAATTTGTTTTCTATTAATGGTATTCTTCTTCGTTACCTCTGGAAATCTCATCATTTCTTTCCTCACAGATTAAGAAAGAGGGTGTTCCTGAAGTCCCAGGGTACCACTGTTAATACTGTAAATGTTTGTCTATTTTCCATGACCATAATTGAGCCAGTCTACATGTAACTGATGAATTAACAAGAGTAGTAATATTTATTTACTTTCAACCATGTGTTAGACATTATGCTAAGTATTATTTGTGCAGTTTTAAAACTACAGGGCAATTCTCCACATTAGGTATCATTCATTTCATATATGAGAAATCTTAGGCTCCTTCCAGTCTAAATTGCTGACTATCATCCTAATCATCTCCCCCATTTCTCATTCTATTTCATGGCCTCCTTAAACACATAAAGGCAGTCATGTTTCTGAGTCTTTATACTAGCTCTTCTTTCCTCCTGGAATGTTCTTCTCCAGTCTTCCCATGACTCGTTCATTCCAGATAATCATGCCTCAGCTGACATACCACTTCAGGAAAGCTTTTCTTCACTTCAAAAATGAGAATAACCACACAATCAGTTACTATCTCCACTTCTTTATCCTTAACGAAGCACTTATTATTACCTGATACATTTCTTGTTTATAATAAGTGTTTCAGTGAGAAATTATATATGCAATACAAAAATATATATGGCAGGTTATTATAAAACATTATCTCTCTGTGTGTGTGTGTATATATATATATATATATATATATATATATATATATAATACATAATAGAGAGTATGCTTATCAAATAGTAGGTGTTTCATAAACAAATTTAAAACACTCACTAATACAAAATATACTTGTCTTCACTCCTTCAGTTAATTTTTTTAACACTGTCACTGAGATATAATTTACATACCATAAAATTTACTCTTTAAAGGATACATTATGGTGATATTTAGTTTACATACACAGTTGCACAACTGTCACCACCAACTAATGTAAAACATTTTCATCAAATTGAAAAAGAAACCTCATACCCCCTAGCAGTCATTCTCCATTCTTTGCCTTTCTAGACCCTGGAGACTACCTCTCTACTTTCTGTCTGTATTAATTTGCCCATTCTAGACATTTCATATGGACTGCATGATTTTTTAAAATTCTATAAATTGAGAGTATTAACATGTTATAGTAAAAATATCTAGTATGTATTGACTGCTAACTCAGGGTCAGCAAGCTTACAAAGCATTTTTTTCTTTCAGTTGTAAAGAATCAATTTATCCTTCTTTTATGACCAAAAAAACTCAGAACATATAAGCATTAGGGGGTGAAGAGAACAAATATTTACTAATTAAAAAAAAAATAATAATTTCTTACTTCTTATATTTTATGTCTTTTAAACTTTTTAAACTTTAGTTTTAACAGAAAAATTGATCAGAAAGTGGAGAGATTTCCCATATACCCTCTGCTCCTACATATACATAACTTCCTCCATCATCAAATTCCCCGCCACAGTAGTACATTTGTTACAATGAACAAATCTACATTGACACATCATTATCATTCAAAACCCATAGTTTTTATTACAGTTAATTCTTGATGTTAATATTCTATGGGTTCAAGCAAATATATAATGACCTTTATCTACTATCCATGGACTGTATAGTCCATGGGGTTGCAAAGAGTTGGACACAACTGAGTGACTTTTACTTCAGTTTATTTTCTCTACTATTACAGTATCATACAGAGTGTTTTCACTGTCCTAAAAATCCTCTTTGTTTTGCCTATTTGTCTCTTCTTGTTTTCCCCCTGGCAACCTGTGGTCTATTTACTTTCTCCATAGCTTTGCCTTTTCCAGAATGCCATATACTTGGACTCAAACAATGTGTAGTCTTTTCAGATTGGCTTCTTTCACTTACTAATATACGCTGAAGATTCCTCCATGTTATGCCATAGCTTGGTAGCTCATGTCTTTTGAGTAAATAATATTCCATAGTCTGGCTGTACCAAAGTTTACTTATTTATTCACCTACTAAAGGATATCTTTGTTGCTTCCAAGTTTGGGCAATTATGCTGCAGACACCTGTGTTCAGATTTTTGTATGGACATAAGTTTTTAATTCCTTTGGGTAAATACTAAGAAGTGTAACTGCTGAACTGTAAGGTTTTGTAGGGAACACCCAAATTGTCTTCCCAAGTGGCTGTACCATTTTGCATTCCCATCAGCATTTAACGACACTTTCTGTTGCTTCATGTCTTTTCCAGCTTTTGGTGCTGTCAGCGTTTCAGATTCTGACCATTCTAAGAGGTGTGTAAGTGACATCTTACTGTTATTTTAATTTGCACTTCCCAGATGACATATGATGTGGAGCATCGTTTCATATGGTTATTTTGTCATCTGTATATCCTCTTTGGTGAGTGTCTGTTAATATCTTTGGCCCATTTTCTAAATTGAGTGTTTCTTTACAAAGCACTTTTCATACATTAGGTAATGTAATGTAATCCTCATAACAAATGTAGAGGGGTAAATAATATTAGCACCCTCTACAGATGCAGACAAAAAAGCTAAGGCACATGAGTTTAAGAAACTCCCAGAACCATACATTTAAAAATGTAGGATCCAGGATTTAAGCACAGGCTCTGCTCATAGGTATACACATGAATTGGTTAATTTTGCTTTGTTATTGTCTATCTCCCTTGATCTTACCTGTTATTGTTTCAGCAATGGAGTAAGGTGCTCACAGCAGCCTCTACTAAGGGGATTTAGGCATAGAAAATTAACATTCGTTCCACCAGCAGCAACAGTTCTTCCTTTAGATGAGGGGAAAGCATAGCAGATGTATTAATATTATTTCATTGAACACAAATTACTAAAACTTAAAATGTTCCTCTTCCCTCTCTTCTTTCTCTTATCTGCTATTTCTCTGCTGTTTATTGTGAAATACTGTATAGGGCAGTTGTAAAGAATTCACCTGCCAATGCAGGAGACACAGGAGATGTGGGTTTGATCCCTGGGTTGGGAAGATCCCCGGAAGAGGAAATGGCAACTCACTCCAGTGTTCTTGACTAAGAAATCCCATGGACAGAGGGGCCTGGCAGGCTATAGTCCACAGGCTTGCTAAGAGTCGGACACGACTGAACATTTGCGCACATATCGAAACCAACAAAAATGAGAGGGAGCTGTATTTTTAACTTAAAAAAATTCAATAAAATGGAATTATTTTAGAAACAGAAGGATATCTAAATGCATATAAATAAACACATATTATTTGATAAAGCAGTACCTTTTTGGATTCATAGCATACATTTCATTCTTCTGACAATCAAGAGCATTTCAATAAAAAGATACAGAATGCTATTTGGCCTAATCCCCTATTCAATAGCACTGGCGATATTTATCATTGTGAACTAAATACATTCTATTGTGTGAATAAATGTTTAAACACATTTTTAAAAACTACAAAAGTACTAATTTAACATGGCTTGTTTTTAGTCCTTAAATTTACAACCAACAAGTATACAATTTTTAAGTAGAATAACCCACACCAGGGAGTAATATTTGAAATTACTGTGAATTTTGGTCTCTGGATGTTCTTGGCCTCTGCTCATATGATTCACCACACCTTCTAGGCATGCAATTATCTCTTAACACCTCACAACCTGTCATGTAGTATGCTATTCCTTAAATGAGAATTTGCCTCAAGTATCATTGTATACTTAGATCTTAATAATTTTAATAGAAGCATCAACCAGCAGTTTCTGATGGGCAAAAAGTATAAATTTTACCATTTAAAATAGATTTTTCTTTCTGGAATAAAACCCAAATCCTCATATTCTATTCATAACTAGAATGAGCCTTTCAGATCATTTGACTTTTCTAATTAAATTGTAAAAATTAAAAGATGTCCAACTTAAAATTCAACCAAAAATTCAAAGCTATATTTTAAAAGTTTGTATTGCATTTGTTTTGCTGCATCTGCTGGAGAATGCATCACGAAATCCTTTATAGATATTCAGATGAATCTCCCCACTAGAAATGAAGAAGGAATGCAGCTAATCTTGGGCTTTCATTGGTTTGATTACCATTTCAACTTTAAATGGCTGTATGATAATTAGTGGGTGTGGAACAACCAGCACTGCTCAAGGAGCAATTGCCTTTACTGAAAAACAAAGTTTTGAAAGAAGCACAGTAAACTCCTAGAGACAATCAACTCAATCTTACACACCTCCCTGCCATAGTTTTAAATGGAGCAGATGTGCTAAAAAGCCAGTGAGAAGCTGGTTAAATATTTCTTAGGGTTCAAGCAGGAATAGAATCTAACACCTGACTGCCCATATTTTTTACAATGATGTGTAATCTACCCAAGTATCCCAATCTGGAAACTTTTCATATCAGAAAAGTATTTAAAACCTTCAAATGTAGTAACATTAAATTTAAAATGTGATGGGTTTACTTACAAGCCAGCAAACAACAAAATGAATATTCTCCAGAGAGATTAAAGTAAATGTTTTTATAATTATACTAAGTTTAGATGGATGTTCATTCCTATATGATATAATATGCTGCACCTTTATGATTTTAAATGTCTAGCCAGAAACACAAGTAATCATTAAAAAGAGGATAAAGTAAAATTTAAAAAATGAGTCGAATTCCCACAGAATTTGCCTTAAGAGACTTCTATTTTCCAAAATTTCTGGATTAACTAAAACTTTCCAATCTCTCTTTAGGATCTCCTGATTGATCAACATGGCCTGCTGAAAGCTACAGTCTGTTAGAGTTGAATTGTATACCTTGGTGGACTCAAGATAGCAGAAACTGTTTTTTGACACTCCTTCCACTGAAGAAGTAAAGTCTGTTTCTTCTTTTTAATATAGGTGAGCTCTGGGACTGCTTTTATTTTATTTGGCCACACTGCACAGCTTGTGGGATCTTAGTTCCCTGATCAGGGATTGAACCTGGACCCTTGGTATTGAAAGCACAGAACCCTAACCACTGGGCCACTGTGGAATTCTGGGTGACTACTTTGACTAATAGAATACAGTGAAAGAGACGAGCTGCTGTTTTCCAGGGTCAGGCATTAAGAGGCTGGAAACTTACACTTCCTGTCATTTGGATCCTGAGCTGCCACAGGAGAAGCTCAACTACTCCAAGTCTACCATTGGTACTAGGTCAGGAAATCTAGTTGTACCAAGTATTCCAGACTTTGCCAACAAAGGTACATATAGTCAAGGCTATAGTCTTTCCAGAAGTCATGTGCAGATGTGAGAGCTGGACCATAAAGAAGGCTGAGCACCCAAGAATGGATGCTTTCATATTGTGATGCTGGAGAAGACTCTTGAGAGTTCCCAGGACAGCAAGGAGATCAAACTAGTCAATCCTAAAGGAAATCAATCCTAAATACTCATTGGAAGGATTGATGCTGAAGTTGAAGCTCCAATACTTTGGCTACCTGATGCAAAGGGCCAACTCATTGGAAAAGACCTGGATGCTGGGAAAGATTAAAGGCACGGGGAGAGGGAGATGACAGAGGGTGAGATGGTTGGATGGCTTCACCGACTCGATGGATAGGAGTTTAAGCAAACTCTGGGAGATAGAGGACAGGGAAGCCTGGAGTGCTGCAGTTTATGGGGTCCCAAAGAGTCGGACATGACTGAATGACTGAACGACAACAGGTTCCAGTAATTCCCAATAAAGCACTAGATGTGTGAGTGGCGCTATCTTGGATCCTCCTGACAACCATCTGACATCTATGAGTACCACTGGATGATCACAGCTGATATAAGGCAGAATAGAAAATTTACTCAGCTGACCCGTGCCCAAATTCACAAAAACCTGAGATATACAAAGGGACTACTATTTTAAGCTACTAACTTTTGGACCAATTCATTACACAGAAAGAGACATTCAGAACTTATGCTTACAAAGACTCCACCGTGACTGTTTCCATTCTTATTTATGTAATGACAGAATATACACTATAATTAAATGAAATGTGAGTATAAAATAAAAAGATGTGTTCTTTCCAGAAAACCCAATTGAATTTGTGGGGGAAAAATCAGCAAACGTGAGCTGAAGAAAAAAAACTAGGCCTTCCTTTGAGGGATCTTATAGAACAATTAAAGACATTTCTTATCAGATTGTTTTGCAAATGCCTCTATGTTCTTTCTCTACTGCACACACACCCAAACACACAAGTCTGTAATTTGTACCCTAATCCCCTGAGTTTTATGATGTACTACTTACTACCTTCTGCCGTGAAAAAACACATTCCTCATTGCTATTGCTTGAACACACCAAACAAGCTCCTCTTTTGGTCTTTTCTCTAGCTGTTTGTTCCACCTGGAACCGTTTCCCCACAGACATCCAGTTGGCTTCAAGTCCTGTTCAGATCTCACGGGCTCAATGAGAGCCATCATGACCCGGGAACTCTTGAACTTCTTTACCCTGCAACTTTTAATTTCCATCTCATTTATATCCTTCTGACATATGGTGTTTTATTAACATACCAAATTATTACTGTCCGGATGGTGTGGAGTGAGAGAGCTTTCACTCTGAGTGAATTAACAGAGGAGGAATACATAATTTTGAAGCACAACTTTGGGACATCATATAAAACAGTGAACAAAATACTTGGCCTTTTAAGCTGTCTTCCAGATTACAAAAAGAAGAACATGGGGTTATGAGCAAGAACAGTGAGAGAGTGAGGTCAACATGCTTTTCTGAGTCATGCTTCTTTCTGGCATGGAGTTGGCACTCTCCAATGCCAATGGGCTGAGATGAAGCTCTTTTCATGTACTTCTGAAGGGATCAACCAAGTACCTTCAGATGAAATTGAGAGTTTATTCATTCAGCTACACTCTCCCAGGTAACCCAAAGCTTTTCCCATCAGAAACATGTAAGTTATTACAAGTTTCTGGAGTCAGTTAGGTCTGAATGCCAGAGTCAGCAAGGATAAGGCAAAAGGTATACATTTCATCTTTACTTGTATCTCCAAACATTCTGTACATGTTAGCTGCTAATTGATTTTTCCATATTTATACTGAATATTGCTCCTGATTTTTAGTTTAGCTAAAGGAACCAAGGAAAGGAGAAGGAAAGGGCAACCCACTCCAGTATTCTAGCCTGGAGAATTATGTGGACAGAGAAGCCTGGTGGGCTACAGTCCATGTGGTCATAAAACGCCAGACACGACTGAATGCACACAGCAAAGAACCAAGGACCTCTCTGGTGGTCCAGTGGTAAAGAACGCCTGCCATTGCACGAAATGGGGGTTCAATCTCTGGGTTGAGAAGACCCACTGGAGAAGGAAATGGCAACCCACTCCAATATCTTTGCCTGGGATATCCTCTGGACAGAGGAGCCTAGCTGGCTATTGTCCACGGGGTCACAAAACATTCAGACATGACTCAGCATCTAAACAACAAAGGAATCAAATCTTTCCTTTTGTTACTACAATTCCAGGATTTTTTCCTTTAACAGACACAAAAGTAACTCAAAATAACCATGAAATCTGAGTAGTGAGTAGGAGATTTTATCTGGATGTGGGAGATATGTAGATACCAGCGACACAAGTCATGGTCTCTGGTCTCAGGCATCTTATCATCCTATGAGCTTGGATATAAAGCCTATCTGGGATCAAATCTTAGCTCTGTCACTTAACTGTGATCTTAAGAAAATTACTCCATTTTTCCAAACCTCAATTCCCTCACCTATAAAAGAAAATTGGCAAGACTTCCTACAAAGGTGTGCTAATTAAATAAGAAAAACCAAAACAAAGTCATGCATGGGATGTGGTTCATATTGAGACCTAAAAGGTAGCTAGCTATCACTATTTTCTTTTTCCTGGAATGAACTATTATTAGCACAGAGAGGTTGGAGGACTTTTCTGGTGGTCCAATAGTTAAGAATCAGTGCTTCCACTGCAGGAGGGTACAGGTTCAATCCCTGGATGGGAAACTAGGATTTTGCATGTAAAAAAAAAAAAAAAAGATGAAGGAGAGAATAAAATCAATAACCTTCCATTGAAAACATTCTTAACAACAGACCAAGCTTTAAAATTATCAAAAAGTTTAACACAATGTTGAAAATAGTGATAAATAAATTCACTATACTAGTTACCATATGGTCGTTGCATTTCTATGAGTTGTGTTTTTTTTGTAAGTATCATTTTTAGGCTTTAAAATTTTAAGTAGAGGATTGTAATTAGGTTTTTTTCTAGTATTTAATGAGAAAATTGAAGTAGCATGTTGAGAGCTACACAGGGGGGTTTTGATGTGTTTTTTCTTTTTCCTTTAGGAACTGTGGCATTTATATTTTATGTATGTATGTATTAAAGTGTATTGGAGCTCACTGAAAATTTGTATTCATGGAATATACTAGTTGCTTAATAATTCTCTGCAGGAGAGAGGTTAAGTTCACATACAGAAAACCTTAGGATATACTTCTGTAACACAGAGAAGGGTATTTTTGTTAAATGTATTACAATTTTATGGTCATTCCAAATGTTAAAACCTACTTCATCCACAATCATACTGCTATCATAATTCACTAGAAAAACTATTCTCTATTTCTCTCAAATATAGTCACTTAAAGCAAATATAACAAAAAAATAGTGTATAGTTTAGGAATTAATTAAAATTTAAAAAGCAGTAGTCCCACTTAAAAGTCAGAAGGTGGTACATTAGAAAAAAACTACAAGGGAAATTTTCCAGCAGCTTAAAAAATTAGTTTCATATTGTTTCAATTAATGAATATAGATGGCATTGCATTCATTATGCACAGCTAATTCAGACATAAACCTGTTTTAGTTATAAACTATTTATATTTCAGGTAATTTATTTACTACCTTAATGTCACACATTTTTCCAAAAGGAATACAATACTATAGACTAAAAAAAAAATTGAAAATGTATAAAAATAGAGATACTTGAATTGGTCTAATGGAGATATTCTTCTAAAGTATTTAAGAATAAAATTGAAATATATAATAGTTTAAAATACAGTATGAAAATTGTTTAAAAGAATTTTGCTAAAAGCTGTGTGCTATATTAATACTCATTTTTTAACCTTTGCTGTAAAGTTAAATTTCATCCATCAGTTCTGCACAAAGCAAGACCCATCAATACTCTTGATAATTCAAATCCACAGGAATCTCTAAAAGGTAGCATAGATAATGTCCTTCATCTTAATAAATGAAAAAGGGCTGTAGAAAGGCACAAAATCTCCAATTCTAAGTAGGTCATATGGTGCAAACAATGCATCTAACTGATAAAAAGAAAGGCTAATCTTGACACACAGCTCCTTCCAGTTAATTTCTCAGGGTATGGTCAAGAATTTGCTAAAATATTTGTGGTGTTATTTTCATTCAATATCTACTTCTTTCAAGTATTCTATGTTTTAAAATTTTGGTTTCCTTTGAGCCTTAGTAACTTTAGAAGAAGAAAAAAATAATGCTTTAAGAAACTCTAAAAAAGAAATCCACCGCAATGTTCAAAGTTAAATCTGAGGATTTCTAAAGTGGAAATGTCTCCTGAGTCTTTTAATTCACCTGAAGTCAGTTTATGAGCAATAATCCTGAATCTTTCTACCCCTGCCACAAAGATGAGATATTTCACTTATCCTGTTTTTTTGTATGTTTGTTTTTCTTAGATGAGAAAGCACCAAAACAAGAAGGCAGAAACAGGTTCTGTTTTCCCCTGGTTCTATTTCTTTCCCCTTAAATCTTGCCGCCAATCACACTGCTTTTTGTCTGTTTCTTTGTGTTTATTTGACCCTTTATATATGGACTCCATTCATGGGGTCTTTTGCCAAATCATTATATTATCCTTTAAGAATATGGTCAAAGACAAGTCCATATTACAATCCAATTTTCATTTCTAAGAATATACTGGGATTGCTCACATATAGTTTAAAAGGATATCTTTCCTCACCTTTCACTTATTAAAAGAAAGTGAAAAGAATGACATACTTGTTTGAGTGATTTAATTACATTTTCTTATCCATGTGATTTTTTTCATCTAATTTAACAAAATTATCAGAGACATGGCCTGGTTACATATCATGTCCTTATTCGGAAGTACAATTCAAAACCTAACTTTGACTTCTGCTTATTTTCTAAAATTCTTCCCAGAGATTCCCATTACCTCTCTCTACCCTATTTTAGTGCTGTGAATGTGTGCTCAGTCATGTCTGACTCTTTGTGACGCCTTGGAGTGTAGCCCACTAGGCTCCTCTCTCTATGGGATTTTCCAGGCAAGAATACTGCAGCGGGTTGCCATATCCTACTCCAGGGGATTTTTCTGACACCGGGATGGAACCCAAGTTTCCTATATCTCCTGCATTGCCAGCGGATTCTTTACCACTATGCCACCTGGGAAGCCCACCCTCTTTTAGGGCTAATAATAATTTCAACTTATCTATTATTTTAATGAAATTATTATTCCTCTCTCCTTTTCTCTAAAGTGGATGTCTTTATGGTTTGGGAGGGCAAAAATCTTTGCCTGCTGTTTACTTTCCCCTTCAGTTGAGCAACCTATTAATAAACTTTACAATACCAGTCTCTGTTGCAATTTAGAGATGGATTATATTTATAGGACTTTCAAATCAAGATGCTAACACAGGAGGCTCAGGCCTTAAAGAAATGCAGCCACATGGAACCAGTGCTCTCCTTCAAGTCTCTGAGTTAAAATTCCTGGTAAATAAATATGCAAATATGCTACCTATTTGCAAAGAATTGTTAGCTAACAATGGCTATTTTGATTTCGTACTGAGGTGCTGGAGAAGACTCTTAAGAGTCCCTTGGACTGCAAGGAGGTCAAACCAATCAATCCTAAAGGAAATCAATCCTGAATATTCATTGGAAGGATTGATGCTGAAGCTGAAGCTCCAATACTTTAGCCACCTGATGCAAAGAGCCAACACATTGGAAAAGACCCTAATGCTGGGAAAGATTGAGGGCAAGTGGAGAAGGGGGCATCAGAGGATGAGATTGTTGGATGGCATCATCGACTCAATGGACACATGTTTGAGCAAACTCCAGGAGATAGGGAAGGACAAGGGAGCCTGGCATACTGCAGTCCGTGGGGTTGCAAAGAGTCGGACACGACTGAACGGCTGAACATCAACAACAACTTCTCTTTCCCTGTTTTGGCAACAGGAAGGCCTTAACTAAAGGTGAAGAGAACAACAAGCATCCAGCGTGTTTTAGAAAGCACAGAATATATACACATACTTAACTAAAATAATTCTTATTTCTGAGGACATGCAAAACCTCTCCATCTCAACATTGGTGGAAGAAGAATTTCTTTCTTTTCATGCTATTTATTAAATGGAAGTTTGTTTTCCAAATGGTCAGAAAAGTTAAGGAGTGCACTTGTAAAACTATACTGTATGATTTATGAACTGGTGACTGAGATGTCCCATCTCAAGACACTGATACATCAGGGCACAAATATTTTAGGGCTTGGTGATTCAAAGATAAATAAAACTGATATCTGTCTTCAAGGAGTTTACATAGAACTTCCATGCCCGTAGTACATGCTAAACTGGATTATAGATGTGTTGCATTTAGCCTAAAAAATGACAAGGAGACTGATTGTGGGAAATGATACTTTAAAAATTGGTGGAACCGCCAGATATTTTTTTAAAGGGAGGAGAAGAACAGGTATCTTAAGAAGAGAAATAAATATAAATAAATTGCTTTGGGACAATTGTCTGCTTAATTTCTATACTTTATATATACCTACTTTTTTTTCACAGTATACCTTAATGTACTTTAATCTGCCTCTTCTAGGCCAAAGTCTCAATAACCAAATATATAAGAAGAAATGTACTGAAATAAAGGATTTCTCTAAGGGCACAGAGGATATTATGAAAAATTCTCATCAAAGGCCATACTGGTATTGGCCTGATCCAAAAACTTTTGGGCACTTTCAAGAGACTATTACTTCTTTTTTATGCCCTTTAGAATTATTACTTTCATGATGTGTTACATGATAAAACATACATAAGACCAATATTCAATGGAAGAGTAGCTCTGGCAGTTAAAATTCTTTAGAGATAAATGACTATAATGTTTAAATTCCTTTCCATGGTATATTAGCTTCCTGGGGCTGCTGTAACAAATGGGGTGTTTAAAACAACAGACATTTATTCTCTCAGTTCTGGAAGGATTTTGGCCTGTTGGCAGGGCCATGCTCTCTCTGAAGGCTCTAGATGAGAATCTGTTCCACATCTTTCTCTTGGCTTCTGGTGTTGCTGGTGATCCTCAGGATTCCTTGGTGTTCTTTGGCTTGTAGATGCATCTCTCATGGTTTGGCCTCTGTTTTACATGGCGTTCTCCTTCTCTTCTCTTCTTATAAAGATACCAGTCATGTTAGACTAGGGGACCACTTTACTCCAGTACGAATGACATCATCTTAACTGTATCTATTGATCCAATGACCTTCATTCCCAACAAGGTAATATTTTTGAAGTTCTGAGAAAGACATGCATTCTGGGGGGTGCTCTTCAGTCCAGTAAACCTAACCCTCACCCTCAATGAACTGGTTCCCTTCAGTATCTCAATTTTCAATTCAACCTCCCAGCTCTCACATACAGCTTAACAAGCCAGCAAGATCTATTTAGTGAATGAAAAGCAGTAGCTGATCAAAGCAGGAAGAGGAGAAAGAGTAAATGGGAGTGGAGTTGTAGCCCAGAGAAGCAGTATTAAGGAATACATCGCTGAAAGTACAGAGACATCAAACATAATTCATGTAGATTAAGTATAACTGTGATAATAAAAAGTCATGACCTCATGATCTCGCACAAAATGATGGACTATGTACTTCTGTGCTGACCACTCAAAATGCTTGGATTCACACACAGAAATTAATGTTTGATTTCACATTCTAAACACTGTAGTGCATTAATTCTTTGCTCACCTTCTGTAGCATGCAGCTCTCTAGCCTTTACGCTCAATCATGTAGCAACCCTAAGAGCCTCTCAAATGGGAGGCCCAGCACGACCAGCTTCATCAGACGCCTGCTGTGACTCTGGTTTCTTGCCAAGCTCTTGCTTTGTTCCTGAGAACTCATTCTCTGCCTTGTGCTCTAATAAATTGTTTTCCCCTTCAGTTCTCTCAGGTCTGAACTCCTAAATGAAAAGAGTTCTTTTCACTTCCTGACCCTATCTTCCTAGACCCCCACCCTGAGCTTCCATTGGCCATTCTCAGAATGAGAAGTTGTGCAACTGTAGTAACTCTCTAACACTGTGCTCTATTTCTTCACGTTACCTCCTACCCCAAAGTCCTAAGGCTTTCAACAACTGCTCTTGAACATCAGGCATAGGTAGGTACCATAGGTAGGTTCCATTACCTGTGATGGAACACACCTGTTGGGGACCAACATAGCATTACCTTGTACCTGTGGCTCAAACCTAGTGCCCTAGGACTCCAATGAATTGCCCTACACCTGGGGTTATCCAGTCCCTAGAATCTGGTCATCATCCATTCTGTCTCTCCATGATCACATTTAAACCAAACCAAATCACATTTAAACCAAATCACATAAACAAAATCACATTTAAACCACAGTCATCTGCCCAGGACCCTCATCTCTCAATCAAACTGACATTTTAAATATCAGATGAGTTATGATATATTGCTTGAGTAATCATGACAACATATTCGCTTATAGTGAAGAGATGAACTGTCTGCTTATAACAATATTTTAAAATACTGACAGAAGCAAGTGTCAAAAGTATGCAAATTAATAATAAATTGGGCTTCCCTTGTGACCCAGCTGGTAAAGAATCCGCCTGCAATGCAGGAGACCTGGGTTTGATCCCTGGGTTGGGAAGATCCCCTGGAGAAGGGAACAGATACTCACTCCAGTATTCTGGCCTGGAGAATTCCATGGACTGGAGAGTCCATGGGGTTGTAAAGAGTCGGACACGACTGAGTGACCTTCACTTTACCACTTCAGTATCTCACATGCCTAAAATCTATAGGTCACATCTTCAGTCAAGTTTGCCTTCCCGTAACTTATTATAACAACCAAAATTGGTAACTAACATTCACTAGGCACCTACCATATATGAAACATTCTTACCAATATTCCCTGTATAATATTAATATCACTGTATCATTCTCACTTCACAGATACAGGCTTAGTGACATTCTATAACTTTTTCAGCATTCCAGGGAAAAATGTCTCAATTTCTTGTTCAGAACAAGCAGCACCTTAGTGGGTGCTACAGACTGAATGTTTGTGTCTTCCCAAAATTCCTATGTTGGAACTTAACCCTCATGTGAGGTATTAGGAGGTGAGGCCTTTGAGAGATATAAGGTCATGAGGGCACAGTCCTCAAGAATGGAAATACAGGCCACAGAAAAGGGACCCCACAGACTTCTCCTCTCTTTCTACCATGTGAGGACCATGACAACAGAGACAACTGTCTCTGAAACAGGAAGCAGGTCCTCACCAGACACTAAATCTGCAGCCACCTTGATCTTGGACTCCTCAGCCTCTGGAACTGAGAGAAATACATTTCTATTGTTTTAAGCCACCCAGTCTAGGATATTCTATTATAGTAGACTGAATGGACCAAGAAAAATGGGTTTGTTCCACTTCCATACCACCCAATCTTGACCCTCGTTTCCTATTACAATCTTTAAAATAAAAGCAACTTCTTAAGTTTGTAGTTTCTATGCTTCACACTGTTAACTTCCCATATTCCTTTCATATTTCTGCATGTGATGATGAGTTTGACCAACATGGCGCCAAGCCCATCACTAGGTGCTTGGGTGCAGGCCTGTAGAAGCCGTATTCCACAGTCCTCCATAGAAGCATCTCTTTTATGGTCAGAAATAACGGGTCAGCTTCTCAGACCTTCATACAAAATTACCTTTCCTACCCCTGCCTTCTTTGGGCTTATATGGTTAATGTCTCTGACTTCTTGCTTTTCAACTCCACTTCCCTAACTCTAAATCCCTTAACAAAACTACTACTCCCATTGCATTACTCCCATTACATTGTGACCTTGTGAAGGATACATAAATATAATACCAACATCTGATCCCATTTATCAAGGGAAATGTGAATTTCTCTCAAAGGAAGTTTGGTAGATATCAAGAGTCTATTATCTCCAGCACACAGGATTCATCCTGTGAAATCTAGATGATAACATTTGTCTTCCCTGCCAGTGACGGCCTAATAAATTCAGTGACAATAGATTTTTAGCAAACTTTAAGGTGGTATAATAAGATTTAAAGATAAAACAGAATTTTTACAGTCTTTTGTATTGAGATTTGAGAGGGATAAATGAATTAAATTCCCAACCTTGGCATTAAAATTTCTCTTCTATTCCAGTAATTTATGACTCTGAAATTTTATAACAGATATGATATTAAAGTATACTTTGCATTGCCATAATATTTTATTGCTTACAAAGCTTTTCACTTATCTCATTTAACATATAAGTAAGACATTAAAGGGAAAATGACTGACTTCATCCTACAGATGAAACACTGGGTCTCAGTGTAGTTAAATAACATTTCTCAGGACAACACAGGACTTCTGACTTGTAGCAATCAACCACAACACTGACTTCATTTATTGAGCACTGTTCTAAAGGCATTAGATATGATAGCTCTTTCAATCTTCAAAAATCCTACAAGATAATAAGTACTATTATTTTCCCCATTTTTACAGAACTGTAGATCGATGAACTGAGAGGTTAGATAACTTGTCAAACAACTGGGAGAGAATAAAACAATTTGCTATTTATGATTATCTACTTTACACAAAACTTTTTGTATATGCCAAATGTTTTTGTAACCAGAAAGTGATATAGTTATTCCTATTTTATCACTAAGAAATCTAAGGCTGAGAAGATCAACCACAAAGTCATGTTGACATGACTAATAAGTGACAACCAGAATTCAAGCTGCTCTGAAAACATGCATCCTCCCCATGACACTCTTTAATTTTTCATTGCTGGACCACCCAATTCCTCCTTCCCATCTCACAAAACCTATCTTGCACTCTATGGCTGTCACTAATATAGCCACGCAAGGAGAGAGTTGACCTCAGCAGGTTTTGCTGTTTAATTCTGTTCCAAAGTTTTACTAAATTATTTTCCTTTTCCTCCCTTAATCAACAATATTTAACTCACTCCTGGAACTCCTCCTACAGTGCCATGAAGTTCAGTTATTAAGTCATTTTCCATTCATATTTCCAAAATTAATTTGCAAGGTTCTTCTCTCATCACTGAAAAATTAGAGTGGGAAATGAGCCTTGACATACTAAGTCTTTGGATGAGGAATCTGGAAGTAAGTGATTTGTGCAATGAGAGGTAAGCAGAGGGGAAGTTGTTGGGGAGAGTGACTTTGGGAGAACTGTCTTCGACTGTGAGGATTTAAGTTCAACTCCCACAGCTATGGCTGCTAGATATATAATTTGCAAGTTGCAATATTTCAGTCTTAACAATCCTTTTTGATAAGAGATGGGTAATAAAAATCATCTGTCACACAGATTTTTATAGAAAAGCCAATAAGGTAACTATGTGAAAACTCTTTGAAATTATCAAGTGCCATTCAAATATCAAAGACCATTTTAATAATTAGCTTATGATAAAGTGATGAGGGATCTTAACCACCAAATATATACTAAGAGTAATGCAGTAAAGGCTTTAGAGCAGCGGTCCCCAACCATTTTGGCACCAGGGACCCATTTTGTGGAAGACAATTTTTCCATGGACCAGGGTGGAGGGATGGTTTCAGGATGATTCAAGTGCATTTATTGTGCACTTTGTTTCCATTATTACCACTTCAACTCCATCTCAGATCATCAGGCATTAGATTCCAGAGGTTGGGGACCCCTGCTTTAGAGTATAGCTAAAACAGGATCCAAATGTATTTTAAGAAGAGTAATCTTACAGGATACTTAGAAGAGAAAGAAAGAATTAATAACAAAGTGGCGATGAAGCCCATTGCTGGGATAATAGCAATTAGAATATGAAGAGAGGGAATAGATGTTAGTAACATGTCAAATGCAGATTTGATAGGAATTGACAAAAAAAAAAAGACAGAATATTTGAAACTGACTCTAAGATTTGGGGTCTGAGGGATTATAAGAGTCAGGATACCTCTGTTAGAATAGCGAAAACAAATCAAAGGGAAAAAAATTAGGAATCAGACAACAAATGTTTTTGGTTATTTTCATAGTTAATGACCTAAAAGATATAGACTGCTCTATGCTGAGTAAATCTAAGTCACTATGAAGTCCTCTGTTTTTATGCTGCTTTCAAAGTCTTACTCATTTAACTTTCTATAAAATTCTCATTGCTTATATATTTATGTAAGAAATTCATGTCATATGTTTGTGCTCTAAAAATTTTTAGTACCATAATAAGTTTTACTGCTCCCGAGGATGACCTATAACAATAGATTATTATTTGTTGTATTAGTCTAGCAACATCATAAACTACTGTTTGAAGTCTGACATTTTGAAATTATCTAATAAACTGAAGAAATCCCCACTTCTGTGACAACTCTTCAGTACACAGAAGGCAAATAGATGCTCCCATCTTCCCTTGGCTTCACCAAATATAGATTCAAAAAACTATACGATTTTAAAGGGAATGCATAACATTTCTATCTTCACATAGAACACTGTGATATGTCAGGCCAATAGCAGATATGAAAGTGATGGAAGAAAATCCTCATGGAATAGATGTTCATGGAGGCCTCTTCAATAAAGAGGCTATTTAAAAATACCTATTTTAGGAGAAATGTGCTCAGGATTGCATTGTTACCCTTATTCATAGTGATAAGAGAATCATATAACTTAAAGAGTGATATAGTGAAGGTTAGAAGAAAAAAAAGTTTTTCAAAGTGAAAACATTTTCAACTTCCAAAATACAAAGTGCAAATCAACCCCCTCATATATTTTCCAAGATAAAAACTTAGAAATTTGTTGTCAGGTTCTCATAAGCCTCTGCTACCCACAGCAATCTGTTGCTAAATGTTGTGAGTTCTTTTGTGTTATATTGAATGTCTTAATAATTTTTTTCCCTGCACTTGGCAAATAAACCCCATATGTTGTTTTTCCTTTTCCCCTCCACATGGTCCTCCAGCAAATACTATAGTTAATACTCCTTCATACTTTTATATACTGAATTTGTGTACAATAATTCAAAAGTCACTTTGTCCCTTGAAAGCTGAAAATTGTTAGAGATCAAGGTCGGTCCATGTCCTTAAAGTTCATTTAATTAACTGAAGTTAAGATAGAGTGCTCCACACACGTACAAAATGGATAGAATATGCACAAAGCAAATTTTTCACAAAAAGTAGACAAAAATGTGTCAAATTCATTTCCAGCTGTCACATATAAATAAATGAAATACACTGATTACTGGATTTATAAAAAGCTATAGCACCCTAGGTCATTCCTAAGCTTTAAGCTATCTTTGGAAGCTTCACAATTTAAGTTTTACTTACTTGCTAAAGATATGACTCTTTAATTGAAATCATCACTCTTGATCCTTAACCAATTTGAAATCAGTAAGTTCTCCTTGATACTATCGATAAGAAACATGCATGATAAAATCCAAGGATGCAGTAGGTTTTAAATCCCCTAGCTTATTTTCTAAAAACAGATAACCAAAATTATAGTATTCATATCATATATCTATCAGGACATTTTAGAGGAATCAACTCTTGTGGGGGGTAATTACTACATTCTCTTTTTAGTACATCTTTAAATCAGATATCAAAAATAAAGTAGAATAGATGACAAGATAAGAATCTCAATTAATAATCTACAGGGCTGAAATGCAAACCTTATATACTAAAAATGTTCTCCTAGCACAACAGGGTCCATAGTTATTCAGTAATCCTGTCTCCCTCCTTCTCCTGGGCTGACAGTAAGCATGGCTAATAGATCACTGCACTCGCCTACCGAGTCCAGATGGGACCTTCTCAACATTTCAGTCCAAGAAGACACTACCAATTAATTAGAGTTGGCACTTGAGGTTATTCTTTGCCTTTCTTTCTTTCTTTTTTTAATTTGGCACCCAGACTTAGCTAAATTAAAAACTTATTAAATATCCCTTTAATGTGATATCAGGAAATTTGGAGAAGAGATTGCTTAAATCTGCAAATTTTGAGTTGTAAAGGGATTATTCTCAGGGACTAAATTCACATTTGACTGGTAGTGTGTAGTTTTCTATTTCATCTTAATAAACTCACTGGCTTTAGTAAGTAAATCTCAAGACAGCATGTCCTTACCATCCTGGCAAACCCACAGAACTTCTGC
Organism: Cervus canadensis; assembly: GCF_019320065.1. Lineage (NCBI taxonomy): Eukaryota > Metazoa > Chordata > Mammalia > Artiodactyla > Cervidae > Cervus > Cervus canadensis. The sequence goes on along the minus strand of NC_057419.1, from coordinate 67,018,261 downwards.
CCCTTCCTCCTACATGTCAGTTTGGGTTTCAGCATTGCATGATAAAAACCACAATTTTCTTTCTGTATTATGAGATCATAATTGGAAGTGTGAATAAAAAGCTCAGGGGAAAATCCCTTAAACTTCTGCAACAGAAACAGATCACTTTTTTTATTTCTGTTTAGTTTTAGAACATCCAATAAGTAAGAACATCCATCAGATATCTTTTCTGTGGCCTGAGGGAATGTGGAGAGTTCATGAGGACAATGCTAGCCTTCTTCTTGTAGCATTTTTAATAATACATGTCTATCTTTAGTAAGTCTGATTTCTAACTACTAACTAAACAATGAATAACTCCAACTCTTCCACCTAAATTAGATAAACACACATTTAGAATATAAATAAGAGAAAGAAGAATGAAGAAATTGCATTTAGAAAAAGACAGTAAAATTCAGGAATGAAATATTTCTCAACTGAGGAACAACACAGGATCACAATTCATGTATGTGTTTCTTTGTATCTGTTACTCTAGTTATTCACAAAAAACACATTAAAATAAGTACCAACATACAGCATGATGTATAGTTAATGACACTGTACTGTACGTTTGAATAATGCTAAGAGTAAATCTTATAATTTCTCATAAGAAAAAAAATATTTTAACTGTGTATGGTGACAGATGATAAGTAGGCTTATTGTGGTGACTTTTGGCAATATAGACACATAGTGAATCATTATGTTGTACACCTGAAACTAATATACTATGTGTCTGTGCTTGGTCGCTCAGTCACGTCTGCCTCTTTGCAACTCTTTGGACTGGAGCCCACCAGACCCCTCTGTCCATGGGATTTTCAGGCAAGACTACTGGAGTGCATTGCCATTTTTTCTAGGGGATCTTCCAGACCCAGGGATTGCACTGATGTCTCCCGTGTCTCCTGCTTTGCAGGCAGATTCTTTACCCACTGAGCCACTGGGAAGGGCAGAGACTAATAAAATGTTATCTGTCAACTATATCTCAATTAAAAAAAAAATAAGTACCAGAACAAAGTAAGTAGTAAACAAAGGGCGAAAGAGAAGATTTTGTAATTCACAAGGCTACTTCTTGGATACAAACTATACTGAAGGTGGTCATAGTTTAAGAAGAAAACAAGGGCATCGAGTGAAAAGAGTAATGAAAAGAAAACATACAGGACAGGATGGTATGATATTAATAGTTAAACCAAAGAAGCTCCAGTCGAGCAGAAATTGAGGATAAGGTAAACTCTGATGTTCTGATGTATAGGAAGAAAGGAAGGTAAGTGAAAGTGACTAATGGTGTTGTTTTAGCAACAGAATGGGAGATTAGGGACAGCTTTCTGAACTGATGGAAAAGGATGATGTAGGCACAAAAAGAGATTAGCTTGGGAATTGGGAGATGCTAAGATACAGGAATACCAGCTCAGGAGAGATCTCAGTACTGGAGTTCAGATTTCAAAAATATGATGGAGCGATTGATATAGATTGGCTGATAGTCTAGCTGTTAAAAGGAAACATATCTCAACATTATCATTATCAGTCATCACTGAGAAAGGGAAAGGAATATTTTAACAGGAAAAATAACTTTGCAGGAAATTAAAAGTGAAATAAGATATAGGAGATGTGAGAAAGAGATTAACATAATTTTCTTCAAAAAATGTAGGTAAATTTGAGACATATTTCCCTTTCTGAATAGTAATCAATACTCTTAAAAGTAAATTACACCTAGTAAAATGATACAGCATCATGTCCTACATGCAGATGGATTCAATAAAGAAAATAATCAATTTCTAAATTCTGAAAACATGGACTTATTTTGAATTATGAAGTTTTCAAGTCACTATTAACCATTTCAATGAATTCAATTGGATTAGTTCAAATAGTTCAAATGTACTATAGTACAAAGAACTGTGGTCTACAAGTCTTGGCTGGGCTTTATTTCTGAGTGTGTGCATACATGTATACATATATATGTGTTCATTTGTGTATATACACACACACATACATGCATGTATTCACTGGCTGAACTTGGATGAGTAACTGAAACTATCTATGCTGCCTTTCGCTATTCCATCAAATGAAAGGATTAACTTCTACCCAAATAAATGCAAAAGGCTTTTAAAATATGAGTATATTTTGAAATAAATAAAAGTAGAAAAGCACCATCAACACCCATTTATTATTCACTGATTTGCCTATCCATTCTGCACATTAAGTACCCGTCATGGACGAGGTACTGTCTTGACTCTGAGATTACATCTGCAAATGAGACTAACATTGTCCCTGCCTAATGTTAGGTACCATGTTATTGACAAATGATTGACTTCTGAGAGGTCCTGAGAATTTTCACTGTGGTAGGAAACAATTCTGGAACAATTTCTAAGGAAGGACATGTGAAAACATGATTATGGGAACTGAGGTGTATTCCATATTATGGCCTTTCATTCAGTTTGTTTTTCTGTTGTTATTGTCCTGTGGCTTTTAATGTAAATTAAATGACTTTGCTTTAGGTCTTCCTATTGCATAACCTCAGGGAGCACGATTCATATAAAATATCATGTGAGTGGTGTGTCCTGGGATTTGTGCACTAAGTAGTACTGCTCTAATTAAAACTTTCCATGTGAGTAATATTACTTTGAAATAAATCAACTTTACACTTGAAAACAAATTTGGACTTACAGGAAAGTTTCAAAAATGGAACCACATATTCACATATACCCTTAACACAGAAACAGCTTTTTAAACTTTGTTTTATCTTAAATAGAATTTTTGTTTGTATTTTAGGGCCAATTACTCCTCAGAAGAAAAATTATATAACAAAAACCTGTTTAAATGTGTTTGACATGCAAAATCAATTTTGTGATGAAGTTTTTAATGTAGAGAAATAAGGCCGCTCAATTATTATATCTATCTATAAGAAGCAAAGGGGACCAAACTTCTCAAAGAGCTACCAAGTATGGAAACAGCAAAGCCAAAGAATTAGAAGCATGGGCTTGGGAATCAGATGGTCCAGAGTTAGTTTCCATTTATCGCTCCAGAGTAGTGTGAAATTGAGCATGCTCATTAATCACCCAGTGACATCATTCCTTTATCTATTAATATAAAGTGAGAATTATATTGTGTCTGCTTCCAAAGTTTTAGGAGGATTAAATAAGTTCTTGTTTACAAAGTGCTTAGAACAGTGTCTGGGACAAAGTAAGCCATTAATGGCTTGATAGAAATAATTTGACAGGCAACCAAATAGCACTCTTTCTGTTTTGTAATGTTAGATCATGGCTATACCTCAATTCTAAAATAAAAAGAAAGATTGGTAGATGAGGTGAGCATGTGTGTGTGTGTGTGTGTGTATGTACTTAACTGTTTAAATATTTTATTTCTACATTTCTAGAGTTCTATACAATGTACTGATATGAAGTTGTCTAATTAACCTAGGGTTATGGTTAAAGATAAACATACATACAGTGTGGCAATTACTATCATACTAGTATTGAATAATAAAAAATATAGAAATACCTTTATTCATTGTATATTTTTGATATTATAATGAACTATAGAATCCTACAGCACTACCCAGTTTTAGCTCTGATGTTTATTTCCCACATGATGGTACTGTGAGTGTGAAGTCTAGGGTATTCGATCTGGATCATAAGCCCTTCCCTGAATGCTGGCTCTAAAATTAAATCCTAGAAAATTCCTGGTATAGAGCTGATTCTTATAAACTTGAATTCAGATAATTTAGGTTTTCAAATACATTTAAATTTACGATATTTGGAAATATCAAAAAGGTAAGTAAAAATGTTAGGGAGACACAAATTACATGAGCCCTTTCGAAGAGGAAGAGAAAACAGGTAAACGGAAGCTAGACACAGAATCACGGAAAAACAAAAAAGCAGATGATGGGGAAACAATCAAAATTGCCAGAAAAGTTATAAACACAGGACACTAATATGTATTGATGATACTTTGAATGCAGCTAGGGGTTGGCCAGTATTACTGATGGCATAAAGGATACAGGTAGATTCCTAAATGAAATATAATCACTTATAAAACTGAGGATGTCAAATAAAAGGCAGCATAGAAAAGGGGTTATTATATGAGCAGTAAAACTGGCAAAGAACACACAAATGCCTGAATATTTTGAATTTCCAAATAAGTTTCTTCAACTCGCTACAATTTTCCCCCAGTCTCTTTTGATTCCCTTGCAATCACAAAAGGCTTCTGAACATTTGTTTTTCATCCAATCCACCCTTAAGATTATTGGAGCCTTCTAATTACATAAATGCCTATATTATCTAATGAACAGAAAAACCAAATCACTATTTCGTATCATTTCAACTACACTAAAGCTTACTTAAAGCTCTCTCAGAATTCTAAATGCCATCATTTACGAAAATCAATGGCTAGAAAATATAACTGTCAAGAAAACTGCTTTAGTTACTATGTATTGGAGTAAATCTACTGGACACGAAGACCACTGAAACAATACAAGTGCTCTCTATGCCCTAGAGCTACCAATTTATTGACGGGGTTAACAATCTTCAAATGACAGCTTACTTTTCTTCTGAATCCAGTCTAAGGATGCCATTACACATATTTCTAAACAACAACAAAAATGTCTAGATGAGAGTATAAACCAATTTCAAATGTTCACTTTAAGGGACTGAACAAAGATGGACACTTTCTTTCAGGCAATATCCAGACATACAAATTAAAGATTGAAATCAATTGTCAAGAATTAGTAGGTAAGGGATTCTGACTTGAATTGTGATACTGATTGGCTTAAACTTTAACAATATTTTCTCAAATATTTCATTCATCAGTTTGCTACTTACTACTTACCAATTGCTGGCATATATGCCAATGAGAAATGAAAATTCTTCATGAATTCAGAGTCTATGGGGGGAGTTAGAAAAGCAGTCAACAGGACAAAGTACAGAGGAGGAGCTCTGAAGAGACCTCCATGTAACCAATGTCTATTTATCCAATTTTCTAAATTAACAAACACTGGATTTACTCTAGAAAGCATGCTGGTTAATGCCTAAGGTAGGATGGATTCTTTTAGATAATACTCAACTCTCTCACAGCTTCTGTTCCCACTAGCTGAGTACGTACCCAAGTCAACTTAATTAAGCCAATTGTATTTATTTCTAGGGTTTCCCTTTTGGCTCAGTGATAAAGAACCCATCTGCTAATCCAGGACATGTGGATTTGAACCTTGGGTTGGGAAGATCCCCTGTAGAAGGAAATGGCAACTCACTCCAGTATTCTTGCCTGGGAAATCTCATGGACAGAGGAGCCTAGAGGGCTACAGTCCATGAAGTAACAAAAGAGTTGGACATGACTTAGCGACTAAACAACAAGAATGATACTTATTTCTGCTGCTGCTGCTTAGTCTTTAAGTCATATCCGGCTCTCAATGCAACCCCATGGACTATAGCCCACCAGGCTCCTCTGTCCATAGGATTTCTATAGTTACATAAATTAAGTAAAGTTTCAGCTCAGTCACTCAGTTGTGTCTGACTCTGTGACCCCATGGACTGCAGCACGCCAGGCCTCCCTGTCCATCACCAACTCCCAGAGTTTACTCAAACTCATGTTCATTTAGTCGGTGATGCCATCCAACCATCTCATCCTCTGCCAGCCCCTTCTCCTCCCACCTTTAATCTTTCCAGCATCAGGATCTTTTCCAATGAGTCAGCTCTTCGCATCAGGTGGCCAAAGAATTGGAGTTTCAGCTTCAGCATCAGTCCTTCCAATGAACATTCAGGACTGATCTCCTTTAGGATGGACTAGTTGGATCTCCTTGCAGTCCAAGGGACTCTCAAGAGTCTTTTCCAACACCACAGTTCAAAAGCATTAATTCTTCGGTGCTCAGCTTTCTTTATAGTCCATCTCTCACATCCATACATGACTGCTGGAAACATCATAGCTTTGACTAGATGGACCTTTGTTGGCAAAGTAATATCTCTGCTTTTTAATATGCTGTCTAGGTTAGTCATAACTTTTCTTCCAAGCAGTAAGCATCTTTTAATTTCATGGCTGCAATCACCAAGTTTACCAACTGACAAATTTAAGTTCCACTAAAACAAGGGCTTTGTAATCCCCAAGTAACTACAGTAGATTATACTTAATATTTATCATTTAAATGAGCGTAATTACAAAATATTTTTCTTTATGTAAAAACTAAATGGAACATTTTGGAGAGAATTCCCTGGTGGCTCAGTTTTAGGACTCCTCACTTTCACTGCCAAGGGCCCAGGTTCAATCCCTGGTCAAGGAACTAAGATCCCTCAAGCCACACAGCAGGGCCAAGAAAAAGAAAAACTTAATGAAACATTTTATAAATAATTAATAAATTTTATAGCAAAAAGATTCAAATATTTGGCCAAATGAACATAAAACCTGGATAAAAATAATAAAACTCTTTAGCTTTTAATATAGATTATATCATAGATATCTTTTAATTCTCATTCAAATATAAAGAAACAAACTGCAAATTATACATTAGACTAGCTCTGGTCAAGAGAAATATAATGAAAGTCATATATGCAATCAAAATTTATCTAATATCCACATAAAAATATAAAGAAAGTGCTCGCTTTGGCAGCACATACACTAAAACTAACTTTAATAACATGTTATTCAAACAGGTCCCAAAGATTCTCATTGCAACATGTAACCAATATAAAATTATTGATATTTCATATTAGTTTCTTCATACTATATCTTCAAAATTCTGTATGTGTTTTACATTGACAGTACATCTCAATTCATGCTAGCTACATTTCAAATGCTTAGTAGCTACTTATGGCAAGTGTCTACCATATTGGCCATTACAGATAAGACAATATAAATGTGGTTTATGTAGAAAAGAGATTTACCTCATTCTAATCTGTGAATTTTTGTGTTATAGGTCTGATTTCTAGATCAAGGTACAGTTCCACTAGCACCATTTGTTAAAAACGCTATCCTTCTTTAATTCATATCCTTCTTTCATTTCAAAAAAACTAAGTTGGCATTTTGGTGTGGATCTGTTTCTGGGTTCTTTATTTTATTCCGCTGATCACTATCACACAGTCTTGATTACTGTAGGTATATAATAAGCCTTACTATTGTGTAGTGTGATTTCTTCTACTTTATTCTTCTTTTCCAAACTTTTTACCTATTTGAGGGACTTCCCATATATTGGAATAAACCTATTTATGTCTACACAGAATCTTGTTGGGATTTTAACAGTAGCTGCAGTAAATTTTTACATAAAACTGATAAGAAATTACATCTTTACTATGCTAAGCACTCCAATCCATAAGTAATGTATATCCTTCCATTTCTTTAGGTCTTTGATTTCTATCATCATTATTTTGTAAATTTTAACATATAAGTCCTGTACATATTTTGTTATGTGAATACATACATAACTTATTTTCTTTGGAATTAGTGCAAGTGGTTTTACGCATTAAATTCTGGTTTCTACATGTTTATTTTTGGTACACAGGCACAGGACTAGTTTCTGCATTGTTAAAAATTCATAAGATAAAGATCATTACAGCATACTAACACATATATATGGAATTTAGAAAGATGATAACGACAACCCTATATGCAAAACAGAAAAAGAGACACAGAAGTACAGAACAGACTTTTGAACTCTGTGGGAGAAGGTGAGGGTGGGATGTTGCGAAAGAACAGCATGTATATTATCCATGGTGAAACAGATCACCAGCCCAGGTGGGATGCATGAGACAAGTGCTCGGGCCTGGTGCACTGGGAAGACCCAGAGGAATCGGGTGGAGAGGGAGGTGGGAGGGGGGATTGGGATGGGGAATACGTGTAAATCTATTGCTGATTCATGTCAATGTATGACAAAACCCACTGAAAAAATTAAAAAAAAAAAATGATTGCCAATTTCTCCTTAAATATTTGGAGTAATACTAGAGGGAATTTTTCTGGAGTTTTCTAGTTATAAATTCAGTTTCTTAATGGTTATATGGTTATTCATCTTGTCTATTTCATCTTGCTTGAGTTTTGTAGCTTTGGGTTTCAAGACATTGGTCCAGTTCTAGGTAAAGTTGTGTAAAGTTGCTCATGTGTGCTTAGTCGCTCAGTCATGTCTGACTCTTTGTGATGCCATGGACTGTAGCCTGCCAGGCTCCTCTGTCCATGGGGATTCTCCAGGCAAGAATGCTGGAGTGGGTTGCCATGCCCTCCTCCAGGGGATCTTCCCAACCCAGGGATCGAACCCAGGTCTCCTGCATTGCAGATGGATTTTTTACTGTCTAAGCCACCAGGGAAGCCCAAAGTTGCTCACAGTATGCCCTTATTATCCTTTTAATGACGATAAGATCTATAGTTTCATTCCCAGCATTAGTGGTTTGTGTCTCCATCTTTTTTTTTCTATCATTATTTCTAGAGTTTTATGAATGATACTGATTTTTTCATTTGGAAGAACTTGAGGTGCTTCAGGAAAATTGTATCTTTAAATGAGGGCCAGGATTCAATTAAGTCAAGAAAATGGATAAAAATCCTTGGAAAAAAAATCAAGAACATGCAAGATTATATATAAGGCATCAAAGTGCACATTAGTGATCACTTCACTAATGAGTCACAGTTCTCCAGATTTTATTGTATACGCTTAACAAATTTAATGATACTGAAATAACTTCTGTAATTTTGGAAAACCCAGACCAGATGGATTGAGTACTTTCTCTTTAAACTATTTCTCTCAGATGTCTAAATGCCTCAAAATGGAAATACAACAGATGAGACCTGCCAACTGAGGAAGAGGAAGTGGTAGGGGAATTTATTTTGACCCACTCTCTTGTTTAAAACCTCTGGGGATTTAAGGGAAAAGTAGAGGCAAGATATGTCTTAGTGTTAATGTTAATGCTATGGTACAGCTGGGACTTGTCCTACATTTATTGAGAACTCTAATTTACGAAAACTAGATCCCAGCATTTTGAAAGCAGATTTGAGACCTCTAAAGCTATTTTTTTTTTTACAGTTTTTTCCACTTCCTGTTATAGACTAGCATATTGTCCTGATTCTTTTTTTTCTTTTTTTTAAATCTATTCATAGGTTTATCTTAATCCCTTGAAATCAACTCCAAGTATGTGATTATCATCCACACAGAGAGCCCTCAAATGCCCATCTTGTACTTTTAGTAAATAGTGCAAAATAATCAAGAAACAAATTGTGTACTTTTCTGCCTAACTGTATCATTAGATAGTCAGATATATTTTTTTCCTGACAGATATTTGGATATTGTTGATGAAACAAAAGAGAAAGCAAGAACATATTAGAAGAAAGAAATGAACGAAGGTGGTAGGAGAGTGAAATAGCATTTATATAGTGCCTTATTATACTGTTGGTGACATGCTATATACCAACCAACAATAAATCAGGGAGAGAATTCAGAACAAGGGAAAGAGTGGTTCAGTCCTCACCATACCTTCTTCCCCATCCTCAGGTATACCTGTACAATTCTGTTTTCTCAAACAGTCTAAAAGAGTAAACTTTCATGACGTAAGCACTATTGGGAGATTACACTTTCAAGGCAGTATCCACTAAGATCTCATTCTGCATTTAACACTTTAGTAGTAAGTATTTCACCAAGAACTAAAAACATAATTAATCTGAAGTTGACTATGTTTCTACCAAAGGGCCTTAATCACATAATATTAATATTGAACAGCACATGCATTTACATACCACTAATGTTTTATGCCTCAGAACATGCAACATAAATAGAGAAATAACCAGGTGACTGAGAGTAAATACATTTAGATACTTGCCATAGAGTAGATCTGATGAACATCATTCTTCTTTGAAGATATAAGAACAATTTCCTTAGTAAAGACTTTAGAAATCACTAGTTTAAATATCATACATAACACACATTATCTTTAAACCATAGAAAAAAATCAAGATTTACTAAAGCCCATTATCTCTATTAGTTAAACCATGTTAATTAGCTCAAAACTTTATTTCCATATAATATTTTTGTTTCTACAACTCAGTCTGTAAATCAGCTTAGTTACACATTTCTATAATATGGTCTCTAAGGTTACTTAGAAAAAAAGTTTCTAATTTGAAGTCCAGAAGTGTATGAATCTCCTAAAATACAAGCTAATATATCATGTGTATGTATATACCATTATCTGGAGGTTGGACCCAGTGCTCACATTTGATTTTTTTAAAGGATTCATGATCATCTGCAAATTAAAAACCACTAATGTATTTTTAAAATATAAATGTATTTAATGTTGGCCAAATGGCTCCAATGATTACATATTTTCATCAAAAAAGTAGTTGTTTGTGCTTTTTTTCCTTAAGTCTATGACTTAATGAATAAAAACCTTTATATTATTGTCTTGTGCCCCAAAATATACACAGATGCAAGAGATACATGGAATAGAAAAGAATAAAAATGTCACTTTATCTTCTCAATGGTAGAATATGTGTATTCATTACTTTTGCTTCTTCTAGACATTAAAGTGCATAATCTTATCTCATAAACAGTAGTCCGTTCATATCGGCTTAATAGAATACCAACTGAGAATGATAAGCATGATGGAATGATAACATTATTAGATGCTGGAATTCTCAGAAGAACTTTGCAATCCAAGCAAGAGAATTAATATCAGTAAAATATTCTAAAGAGTAAAGAAAAAGTCATGATTTATCATAGTCTATTTAGGTTTCCATTATTATGTTTTATAGTGCAGTAAGATCAGATAATTCATACAGTTTGCTCTACATTTCACAAAATCATCACTGAGTGCTTAATCTACAAAGTTCTAAAAATTCAAGACATTATGTCAGAAAATAAGAGGGCAGAGGGAGAGGAGCTACAATGATGAATAATAATCAGCCCCTATTCCTAAGGATCTTAAACTCTAGTTGTGGAATTATCAATACATATAAAATGGTTGTACATCTATAACAGGATCAGTAACTACCAAAATAACATTTAAAATGCTCTAATCTTTGTAGAATTGGCAATGAGGGAATGACAAGAATCCTCTTGGCTGATGATCAGGGGAAAAACAAGACAAGCAGAAGACATTTCACTCTTAAAGAGACTGCTAATGGTTTTGAGAATAACCTTCAGGAATGCATGTTCTGTGTATATGCAGAGTGGTCAGGGGAAAGGAAGTTACTGAAGTGAGGAATGGTGATGAGAAATGGTGAGTTTCCTGGGCAATGGAAAATGCAAGTCTCTCGTGAAAACGTGGAACCAGAAAACTGAGAATGAGAAAGGAATGTTACAACAAATGTTGCTGTTGATTTTTACATCTGCTTTAAAATGTTTAAGAAATTTATGTACATGATTACTAAATTTTCTTTTCACTACTATTTTCCTGAAATGTGGCATCTGTCTGAAATTGGACAAAGCGTGTCTAGATTGATAAGGCTTATATTTGCATATATTAAGTTAATGCAGTATAACCACCAGATGAACAAGGCACATGAGAAGTTTAGGGGAAGGAGGTAACAGCTTGTACTGGAATGGACAAAAAGGCCTTGATTAAAGAATTAAGACTTAAATTTCACGAATCTCATGAAATCAGGTTAAGCTTAAAATAAGAAAAAAGGTTTTTTAAAAGGGTGGGATGATTTAGGGTAGGACTCAAGTAAGACAGGTTGGATGCATGAGACAAGTGCTCGGGCCTGGTGCACTGGGAAGACCCAGAGGGATCGGGTAGAGAGGGAGGTGGGAGGGGGGATCGGGATGGGGGATACGTGTAAATCCATGGCTGATTCATGTCAATGTATGACAAAAACCACTACAATATTGTAAAGTAATTAGCCTCCAACTAATAAAAATAAAAGAAAAAAAAAGGGATAGGCACTAAGGATGATCACTTAAATATTAACATAAAATTAAGAGGGCCCTATTATGAAATTCATGAAATTCTGTCAGGCTTACTGATCCATTTGGGGAAAAAAAAAAAAAAAACAGTAGCTAGAAGTACTCTCAAGTTACCATGCTTTGAGTCATGTGGCCTCTGATCTTAACCATATTCCAAAAGAAGCTAAATAAACTAGGAGATGTGATGTCTACTGCAATGCATTTGTCCCAAATTGGCAGTCTTCAAGGCCGCTGACAATCTGAAGACTTCCCTCAGGGTCAGCTGACCTTCTTCACACTATTACCATTCTCCCAAGGCTATTAAGTACCTCACACAGTTCTTTACTGCTACTGGCCTGTGTTGTGAGAGGAGTTTTGAAGAAGATGAGGTCTCTCTGCTTTCCGTATCAGAGAGATTCCCTGTTGGGTCACCAGAACAATCAAAGGACACATCTAATTATGGGAGGGGACATGGACATGATACTACTCTCCTCACTTTTTTGTGGAAGTTAAAATACCTCAGCTCTCATGAACAGAAGTGCATTTTTTCTACTGTGCTTTAAAATCAATCCTTGTGGTGACAACTGAATGACCTTTTTATTGTTGGAAGAGAACTGAAGAGCTTAGGAGAGCTGGATTCAGTACAGAAATCAAAATGGCTGCCTGAAATGCCACACCGTGAGGCCAATTTCCTCCAACTGTGGTTAAGGCACTTGACTGATAGTACAGGAGCAAAACTGAGGAGGAGCAACTATTTCATCCCTAGGAAAGGAGGGAAAGGAATCATATATTCAGCACCCTCTATATTATATGCATTATATATTTGTCATTCAATGGTCTTAATACCATTATGACTTAGGAAATAGTCTTTGCACTTTATAGGAAAGTATAACAATGAAGTGGAAATGACATGGGCTTTAGAATCAAATATACCTACATTTAAAATATGGATTAGCCTCTTCATAGTTCTGAGAAACACATTTAAATTCTTTTAGTCTGTTTCCTCATTGATTAGACAGGGAAACGTACTACCTTTTATTGTGAATGAAAAACTACTCATTCTGCTCTGTTTTACAGTTAACTTTCATTGAAAGACATAAATATAAGACAAATTTAGTGATTTATTTACTGCACATTGCATGTCACATATTACATACTAAGATCTTTTCATGTTATCTCATTTAATCCTTATTGAAACAAAACCAGGTTTTGTTTGCAGAATTTTACATGTGAGGAAACTAAAGCTCAGAGATATGGGAAAATTTGTCTACAGTCTTAAAATGATTAGTGGGCAGAATTGACACCCGTCATTTGATGCTGCCATCCTAGAGAACATTTGAGGAAGAACAGAGGGTAACACCAACAACAGCTTGCATTTAATGAGTATTTAATTATGTCAGAAACTCTATTATAATTATATTACTGGAATTGAATCAGAATTTATTAAAAAGGTACAGTGATCATCCTTGTTTTACAGATGTGAAAACTGAGGTAAGGAGATCCCCCGTGGCATAGAGGTTAGGATTCAGAGCTGTCACTGCCATGCCTGGGTTTGATCCCTGGTCCAGAAACTGAGATCCCACAAGTCAGGCAATGTAGCCAAATAAAGAAGCAAAAACAGAAACTGAGGTGCATATGTATTGTGCCATGAATAAATGGGAGAGCTAGAATCTGAGCTGGAAAGCGCTTTACCACTACTACACAGTGAGTTTGGATTTTCCATTAACAGTTTCAAAATCCTGGACATGTCACTTAATACCTCACAGGCCTAGGTTTCTTTATCCATGATTGTTGGTATGGACTGCATAATTTCAAGAATCACAGAATTTTAAGAGATGACAGAGACCTGGGATTGCATTTGGTTATGTTTACAAAGTCGATACCCTGTCTATCGTTACTACTCACATATGCAGCCCTTCCGAACAACTACTCCTCAAGCTCTCATTTCCCCCCTATAATCTTCATAACAAATCTTCTTATTCTTATACTTGCTTATTATCCATTCATCTATTACTTCCTGCGCATTGGCTGTGAGCAAGCTACAACCTTTCATCTTGTCTGACTTCAGTCATAAAGAGGAACCCATTTTCTAACTCTCCTGATTTTAAACTACTCAGACCAAACCAATGCCTTCTCCACACCCACTTTGCCTGTTGCCGAGATTCCTGTGTGATGAGTAACTCTGTCGCCTAGTCTAGTTTTGCATGAGTCCATGTCACACCCTGTTTCTGTTCAGCACTTTTATAGCTCCAAGATTTCTAATCTGGAGGCTTCTGTTTCTGAACTGGACCTGAACTAATTCAGGCTGTCAAGAGGTTTGTGTCCTGAAAATTCCCCTGAGTCAGAAGAACAAATATTTCATATAAATAGAAACTCAGATGAAATAGGGTAGATAGTTGACATAAACAAGAGGAGCCTGCTATTAAAGGTATCTAGAAGATGTAGTTACCTACATAGGATTCATGGCTTCACAAGAGAACAGGGATATAGGCACTGAAAGATGAGTACAGAAAAGTGTGTGTGTGTGAGAGAGAGAGAGAGAGACAGACAGACAGACAGTGTGTGTGTGTTAGGTATTGAAGAACAGCATTTGTAAATGGAGGGATTGTAGTGAGTAGGAAGGGAATGATATCAAAGACAAACATCATTCATTTTCATTTGTATGGCATTGATAATTTTAATAAAGATTATAATATGTTGATACTTTCTCTAGCAAAAGGCTATTTTACCTTTATTCACTATTATCCATATCTAACTGACCCTTGCTCATAGACCACCTGCTCCCTCAAAGGAAATCAATAACTTAGGACCTCAAATTGAATCCCCAGTGTCTTACCCTCCACAGATATAAACACTGACACATGTATCACATATGAAAGCTTCTGCAATTTTTATCTTCCTTTTCTATTAGTTCATGTAATTTTCCAACTTTGAACAGATATTTGCAGAACCATTCAGAGGTTCACAAAAAACATAAATTTTAATGGGTCAATTTAATGTAATGAACATATTTTGAGCATTTACTCTCTGTAAGTTGTTATTGCAAAAGCTGTGAGGTTATTATTTTCCAGGAGCATCCTGTTATGTGCAAAATTAAGTATAGAATCACAGATACTTCAAACCAGAATCACAGATACTTCAAACCAGGAGGAGCCATTAGATTTCAAAAGTTAGAGAAGTTAGGATGGAGAGATAAAAATAAAGCTTTACTATTCTCCTGAATAGTTTCAGCTATACTAAAATCTCTCTCACACCCCTTTTTTAAGATAAAGTTCTAAGCATATCATACATTGAGTGACACATTTGTTTAGGTAATATTAGTTTCTTATTAAGACTGTCTGAGGTCAGAGTCCCTACAAGCAGAGCTTGAGACAAGGGTACTTACAAGAGTGATAGACTGAGAAAGGGCTCGAAAGACTGATGGTGTGAAGGGATTGGCATAGGGTAAGGGCAAAGTAACCAGGATGAGATTCTACTTGGAAACCAGTTTCAACAGGATTCCAGCAGGTGCTCTGGAGCACAAACTGCAGCACAGGTTTGCCCTGCCTTGTGGCAAAGGGGCTGGGCTGTTGTACCCTCCCACCTGTCAGTCACTGGCTCCAAGTTGACCTGGCATGAGGAACATGTGGCCTTCAAGCTCAGGGCACCAGTTAGGGCAAGGGTGATTCTCCAGGGAAAGACTGCACTTTGAGTAACCAGCACTTTCAGCAGCTGAGGGATGGGTACACCAGGGACTTTTGGTAGAACATCACCAGCGTCCACTAGTGCCAGCAAAGAGAACCAATTTGTTTGGAAGACAGCATAGAGAGAAAAGACCCATTGGAGAAGACCCTGATGCTGGGAAAGATTGAAGGCAGGAGGAGAAGGGGACAACAGAGGATGAGATGGTTGGATGGCATCACCGACTTGATGGACATGAGTTTGAGCAAGCTTCTGGAGTTGGTGATGGACAGGGCAGCCTGGCGTGCTGTGGTCCATAGGGTCACAAAGAGTTGGACATGACTGACTGACTGAACTGTACTGAACTGATAGAGTGAGAGATGGGCTTCCCAGGCGGCACCACCTGCCAATGCAGGAGCAAGCGATCCAGGTTCTAAACCTGGATAAGGATCTCCTGGAGTAGGAAATGGCACCCTACTCCAGTATTCTTGCCTGGAAAATTCCATGGGCAGAGGAACCTTGGGGGCTACAGTCCATGCGACCCCAAAGAGTCAGACATGATGGGGCAGCAGTGGCACTCTCTTTAAGGCTTCCCTGATGGCTCAGTGGGTAAAGAATCTGCCTGCAATGCAGGATGCACATACACAGGAGATGCGAGTTTGATCCCTGGGTAGGGATGATCCCCTGGAGGAGGAAATGGCAACTCACTCCAGTATTCTTGCTGGGACAATCCTGTGGTCAGAGGAGCCTGGCAACTACTGAGCACTCACACATACAGAGAGAAGTATTTTACATTTTCTCTGGTCTCATGGTATTAAAAATGGATTTAAATATATGGTTTCTTTAGATAAAGTACTCATACAGATTACTGGGCAAAATGTGAACAGATGCATCAATAGCTCCAAGGCTTCCAAACTAGAATTGGAGAAAACTTGAGCTACAGCTGACACATGTTTAGTAACAATTTAGTAACATGGATTTATGCCCCCCAGAGAATGGGAACAGAATGCTCAAAAGTATTAGATTCTTTACCAGCTGAGCCACCAGGGAAGCCCCAAAGTATTGTTACCAGAGATTTTAACAAAGCTTTCAACACCAACTGCAATAAAAGAATGATCTGACTATTTTCACATAGTTTACGACAAATGAAAGCAAGCCAAGAACCCTGGAAGTTGGGGGAAAGCTTTTCAAAGGGAATTGACTCAGTTGGAACATACACTATTCATATTTCCACTCAGCTGGACTCCTTTCTCCGTCACCTGGAAAGAGGCTATAGCTGCAGCAGCCATCTTAGACCACGAGGCAACATTAAGAATGGAGGGCGCCATTGCAAGTTGAAAGGCTCCCATGTCCCTGAGGACCACAGTCCTACTCTGCCAGCAACGTACTGCTTACAACTGAACCTGGGTCATGTGACAGAGCAAGAAACCTCTCTTATATAACACAACAGTATTTCAGGTTTTCTGTTACATGCAGCCATACCTGATTTGAACTGATGCAGCGTTTTTGTTTTTTTTTTTTCATTAACAATGTAAAATTTACCATGATCACTTTTTGCTGTACCTAAAATCCTCCCATACAAGGAGTAAAGCATACTGTCAAAATGCCATGTCATTTCTTTTAAATAAAAGGTTTATAAATAAAAACCAAAATAGACAAAAATCTCATAAATTAATGCAAATGTGCAACACATTTTTATCACACAAGTGCAAATTAAATTGGACTGTTCTGCAAGAATAAAAATCCTCTGCTAGTTTTGAAGTGCAACTTTTAGTGCTGCAGTTCTTTGAAAAGTACCAGATATCTTTTCTAAATCACTCCAGTCTCTCTGAAAGTAAGGTATTCATTACTACTGGGATAAAAACAGAATGTTGAGGGTCACATGATGCAGGCAGCTGAGATTTCAACTCAAGGTCAGTCACTGGACCCTCAGATAGCCAAACAGTGTTTACTGCCAAACTGACTGATGTCTGTAGCCTTGAAATAAGGAGACAGGACCACGATTAAATTTTATCTTTAAAAGATAACTTCGAACTCTAAGTTACCTATATGCTATAGCTCATTAAAATTGTAACAAAGTAGACAAACTGACTTCAGAAATAGCTATGGAGAATTGGAGTACAGTTTGAAGTTATCCAAAATAATCAGTAGGGAAATATAAATATTTGAAATTAGATAATAAATATGTACTTTCAAAGGACAGCAATTTTAAAACAGTAACTTGCATCAGACGCTGAATGGGGGACTTAATGTAACAGAGTAATCAGTGTTAGATGCTGAAATATGGAATGTAATTTGAGTCTTTCAATGACAAACTCAACATAAAAAGGAGGCTGATGGTAGAAATTTTACTATACAATTTCTACAGTGATGTGTCTAATTTAGAAACCGAGGTTAGAATTTCTAACTCTAGAAGATTCTAAAACAAATGTTTCAGCAGCCAAAAATAAAGCAAATCAACATACAGACACATACAGAAACTACTACAATCTGAGAAATCTATTACTACCTAAGAAAAGTACCACATAACTCTTCTCCACTGTTAATTATTTTGAAGGAGACACATCACCTGTTTAAACATCTAAATAATACATAATCAAATAAATAAATCTCCTGGGGTGATTAAATTTATTACATACTTTTTAAAGGGAAAACAAACATGGTTCTATTTATATAAATT
This sequence comes from Cervus canadensis, assembly GCF_019320065.1. Lineage (NCBI taxonomy): Eukaryota > Metazoa > Chordata > Mammalia > Artiodactyla > Cervidae > Cervus > Cervus canadensis. The sequence goes on along the minus strand of NC_057419.1, from coordinate 67,000,076 downwards.
TCATATTTGAATAACTTCCCCAATTTATCCTACCTCCATACATTTTTTTCCCCTTAACTAAATTTGCTAGTTTCTTGTCACTTAGAAATAGTTCTGACATACACTTATGTACTTATGTATAGCTTTATTGAGATTAAAAGATAGACATAGATTCTAATGATGTCACTGACTACAAATGAAAGTGATCCACTTATTTAAACCTTCAGCACCTCAGTTACATGGATTACATGACTGGTTTTTCTTCTTAGATCTGAACTCACTGGGCCCAATCATTTGATGTTGATGAATGAACAAATGGAGGCATTTAATTTGGAAGCAAGTTAAAGTCACCTTGGTATCTTTATAACCCTAGGTCTGAGAAATAACAACTATAAAAAATATGACTGATCTCTGTACTGATCAATGGATACCAGTTTACACTGGTAACACTGGTTTATAACATTATATAATTTTTATGCATGCAACATTATATTTCAACTTTTGTATACACTACAGTGTGCTCACCACTGGAAGTTGAGTTTCACATAGGTAACTATAGGGCTAGCTGATAAACTTTGATCTAGGTTTAACAGTGAGCCCAGAGAGGTAGCATGTTGTGGTATCTAATAATACAGGCTATGAAACAGAAGCCCTGGGTTTGTAAGCCTCATTCAAATTTAGATTTCCTTCTCTATAAAATGCTTGCAATGCAGGAGACCTGGGTTTGATCCCTGAGTTGGGAAGATCCCCTGGAGAAGGCAAAGGCTACCCACTCCAGTGCTCTGGCCTGGAAAATTCCATGGACAGTCCATGGGGGGGTGACAAAGAGTTGGACACGACTGAGCAACTGCCACTTTCACTTTTACTATCTGTAAAATGGGAATAACAATAGCTCCCTTGCAGTCTTATCCTGAGAATGTACTCACATAATGTATTTAAAGCTCTCACGATAGTATTTGCAACAAAGCAAGTACTCAGAATTGTTTTTATTATCTAATAGATATTAGGGGCTTCCCTGGTAGCAGATGGTAAAGAGTCTGCCTGCAATTTGGGAGACCTAGGTTCGATCCCCAGGTCGGGAAGATCCCCTGGAGAAGGAAATGGTAATCCACTCCAGTACTCTTGCCTGGAAAATTCCATGAATGGAGGAGCCTGGTAGGCTACAGTTCATGGGATCGCAAGGAGTCGGACACGACTGAGCAACTTCACTGACTGACTGACTAGATGTTATCATATCTATTAGAATGACCAAAGTGCTTGAAAAAATACAATTTCCCTCTGACAAACATTAATCCACTGATGTTTCAGAAAATACTATGTACTAGAAGTTGTTTAAAAAAAAAACACCACCACAACTCTCAGCACATTGGGTCCACTCAACCTTTGTGGGACGCTGCTCATGACTGCCAACCCAGTATTTTCTATTCTTTCTCACACATTGCCTGTTATTTCTGGACAGGAAAATTAGTAAGTAAGTGCCCATCTGGTAGAGTATTTCTCCACCTATATATGAACCAGAAATGCCAAATGTTTCTAATGTGTATTCCCCAGATGCAAAATTCTCCTCTATTTACAGTTAAACCACTGATTACTATGGAAAATATGGCTGATAAACCATATACCCTCAAACTTGTATCTGTGAGGGGGGCAGAAAATGAAACAGAAAACAAAACCCTAAACACAATTCAAAACAGAAGCCACACCTTTGCTAGATTCATAGGAAGAGAAGGCTCTTTTCATGTGGTAAGAGATACTTCCTTTTATACAGTAAAAATGTTCAAAACTACTCTGATCTCTGGTTCTTCAAGTGGCAAACTTATAAAACAGTGATTTAGTCTCACATTAATAATGACAAGCAAAAAAGGAGAATAGTGAAAAAACCACTCTGCAACTGATATTACAGAATGAGTATTTTTCCAATTTGCATAAAGAAATCAGTTAGACGTTAATACATTTACAAGGTGCAACAATTAACTAGTGTTTGTATTTTAATTCACACAAGCAGTTTGTATGAGAAAAAAGCCTACCTAGGAAAACATGCCTATGGAAAATTAAATTTTTGTGCTCAAAATAATTTTGTAAGGTTAACAATAATCATTTAAAGAAGGATGAGAATCTGAACCTTTAACAAAAACCCAGTGTATTAATTTGCAATATATTTGAAAGACATTAAGAATGAGCTTTTTTTTCCTCTGCCAAAATGTATGTAATTCAAATCCTTGTTTCAAACTGACTGTGCTACAATATAAAGAAGGTAGACGTGACACTTTCACATAATGATGTCAGGGGCGAGAGCCTACCTTCATATTGACAGGAATGAAAATATTATTTCCTGAGTGCTTTCAAAGGTATATTTAAAGTTCTTAAATTCTACTAAATTAAGTAAAATTTCAGTTAGTCACTTAAAGAGGATATCATTGCTTTGATAATTGAAAACAAAACCCTTCGGTGACAATCACTCTAAAATCAGCTCGAGAAATATATATTTTATGGGCAAGGAGGGGAATTTAGGAGACAAGAAGAAACATTTCCTAGGGTAGAGGTGATCGATTGGAATGACAGTCTGAAATTACCTTTGGCAGTGTTGACAACTAAACTCAGCACTGGCTGTCTCTATGGGTGTCCACACTCAAGCCCACTGACCCTCTGCTCTTTGTCAAAAGCAAAGAGAAAGATAGCCAGTCCCCACACAGCTGTGCCTCTCACTGCCACTATGAAAGAGTCAGGCTGGCTATTTTTAGGTGTGGGGTAGGCGCTCAGCAGCACCACCAGAGCCTGCGCTGAGAACACAGACTTTAGCCTTGTACCTGGGCTCCACTAGCCTCCTATCTGTCTGCCTACTCACCCTAAACCTCGATTTTGTTCTGTTTGCCGCGGTCGGTCCTCACAATCACCTGCGGCTTTCATCATCTTGCTCAAAGGTCTCCATTTCCGTGCCTTTCATGGTCCCTCTCCTGTTTTTTGATTTCTGTCTCAGCTCTAGACCTTGAAGCCATGCAATTATCCTTCTTAGCACCTCCAATGAAATTGGGGGGGGGGGCAGGAAATCAGAGGCATTCTGCAGCTGCTTCCATAAAGAAAACAGTGGGTTTAATTTGTTCATAATATGTCCTTCACTTCACTAAGCCTCTAAGTCATGGTCGTTGCTATCACTGGGCGGAAACAAGAGGAAAGCCAATGCTTGCAATATAAAGAGTGGCAGGGAAAACAATCGGTGTGGAAAGGAGGAAGAAACCAACAATTGTGTTTTGATCATTTAAAGGAAGCCAGGAAAGGGAGCTGGGAAGTCTGACACTCAGTGGTGTGCATTATTTTACCTTGGTTGAACACTGATGTGGAAGGCTAATATGTCTCCGAGTGTGCATGTGTGCAATGTTGCTTCATGCTAGCATAATCTCAGCGGGCTTGTGTCATTTCCAGGTGGAAAGCTGTGTTTTAATGAAAGAAATTATTCTACATTAGATGCTGCTTTCTGCTCATAGCTCTCTCTAATTTGTAAACTGAAGTGCATGCACCTATTTATACTACACTCTTGAGTATTGCTATCAAAACCATAATAAAACCATACTTTCCGCTTTTTAAAAATGATGTTTCCTTGTGAACTGACAGGAACATTTATGTATGAACTCTGATTTTGAAAACTAAGGTAGAGTTATAAAATTAATAAGGAATTTAGGTCAAACAAAAGCAAAGCCAAACCTTGATTTTTTCCAGAACTGCTTCATCTCCAAGCAAAGTCATTTAAAATAATTGCCTAAATTACATGAAATAATTATCTCGAAAATGCATTTTAATGGGCCCCTATAAATGTAATTTTGTATGCCTAAAGTAAAAAAAAATAAAATAATGGAAAATTGATATTTTATTTTCTATTATAATTTTTATCCCCATAACTGCAACCCAAATTCAATATGGCACATGCAATTGCAAGGACTTATTCTCAGGAAACCAGCATTGTTCAGAGATCAGTCTGGTTCATAATTAAGTATCTCTCATGAATGAGGGCACTGTTTGTCAAAAATAATATACTGTGTTTTTCTCTTGGGCCAGTAACTGAAAATTTATTGTACTTCAAAGCAAAACATAACTAAAAGAGGAAATCTAATAAAATAATAGTCATTTTGCCTCTACTAAAACTTTTAAAAAATATTTTTAAAATGTATGAGTCACACACACATGTGTGTACACACACACACACACACATATACATGTTTATATATATGCAAATGCTCAAACTCAGGAGCTAATTTTAGAGCAGAGGTCAGAATCTCATGTCTTCCACTTACAGTTATGTAACCTTGAGAAAGTTGCTTAAACTTTGTGTGCTTTTCGCTTTTTCATCTCTAAAATGGGGATGAGCCTTGTCATAATCTGATTAAGAGAATTTAATGGGGTACATACTTCCCTAGTGGCTCAGTGGTAAAGAACCTGCTTGCCAATGCAGGAGAAGTGGGTTCGAGCCCTGGGTTGGGAAGATCCCCTGGAGGAAGAAATGGCAACCCACTCCAGAATTCTTGCCTGGAGAATTCCATGAACAGAGGAGCCTGGTGGGCTACAGTCCACAGGGTCACAAAACAGCTGGACAGGACTTAGCAACTAAACAACACCACCACCTCTGTACTCCCCCAGGGTTCTCTTATCTTTCTGTTGTTAGTATATGCTTTCCCTTTGTAATGATTCTCAAATATTTCTAATACTTTTCTTAGCTTCAGTCCTCTATCCCCAAAGCCTGTATTATACATCCACCTGGGTAGCACATCAACAATTCCCAGTTAATGTCGCAAAACGACCCTCTCCCCATTGCTGTCTAATTTTGATCCTATTCCTGGTTTCTCTGCTTCTGCTCATGCTATCATCATCTTCCTAATTATCCAGGCTGATTAGCTCTTTTTAAGAATCTCAAAATACATTTCATCAAACATTAGACACAGTGGCTTCTACTGGCTGCATGTGGAAGGAGTTCCTTGGTTAAGTGAGTTTGGGAAACGGGGCTAAAATTTGATCTTTAGTGCAGGATTCCAAGGCACCTTGCATACACACTGGGAAACTTTACAGTAAGCAGTGTTTTCCTAACTTGTAAAAATGCATAAATATTTTTTTTGAGGGGTGGGGAAAAACAGAGGGATTCCACATTGAATAACTAGTGTTTCACAGAGCATTCTTTGAGGATTGCCATCATGGTGTCTGCTATCACCATTCCCTTTTCCTCATCTCCCACAATTTGCCAGCCACTCTGCCAAATAATATTAAAGTGAAGTGAAGTCACTCAGTCATGTCAGACTCTTTGCGACCCCGTGGACTGTAGCCTACCAGGCTGCTCTGTCCATGGGATTCTCCAGGCAAGAATACTGGAGTGGATTGCCATTTCCTTCTCCAGGGGATCTTCCCAACCCAGGGATCGAACCCGGGTCTCCCACATTGCAGGCAGATGCTTTACCCTCTGAGCCACCAGGGAAACCCAACCAAATAATATTAGTCCTCCTTATTGAATCCCTGGTTCATTGAGCCACTTCCTCTGTAAGTCTGACCTGGACTACATGTATATTTCCCATCTACTATATGCTCTTACTCTGCCATCTCAAACTCTTAATTCTGTCTCTTCCATAGAATTGAGATCTATTTTGCTATAAGAGATACAAAGATGTACAAGACACGATCTTTATTGTCATAGAATCCATGGGAGTTGGCAACAGGCACAAAGAGTTCAAACAGTTGCTCAATACCAAGGCACGAATATTTCACCTAAGTGTTGTAAACAAAGAAACAATCAACATTTATATGCAAAAAGTAGGAATAGCATGAGATTAGTCCTGGAACTTCTAAGTGAAGTATTCTACAATATTTTTCTAAATTGAAGCCTATTTTCTTCTCATCTTAAACTAAAAAGAAATTTTAAATAGAATTAACAATTTCTATAATAAAAAACGAATTGGAGAAAGTTTGGAATGTACAATTAGAAACACGAAATAATCTACAATATAATCTCACTCTATATGGATCTTCTACCAATTAAGGGTGACATTTTCTTTTGGGTGTCTGATTTATCTCCAAGTCAATAATTTGAAAGATTTATCTTCCAGAGTTAAAGTTTTCTAATAGCAACGCTGACAAAATATTCCAAAAGCTTAAGGAATAAAAGATATTATGGCTAAATTTAAAGAATCTTAACACTTTCTGTTCACAAGATTTTGCTTTTCATTTCCATATATCTTAAACATGCACATCATGCAAATTGATATGAAACCTATGCACTCAAATCACCTAAGCTGAACTTAACAATGTATAGTTTATGGGGGACAAACTTCTTTAAATGGAATCTATTTACTCATTTCCAAAACAACCTGTAACAACTGACCATTGATTTAACATCAACGAATGTTCAATCTCTGCACCCACACTAGAATAATCCTATGATTTGCACAGCCTATAATATAGATTATCCACCAATGTTGTTGCTCAGAATAATGACATGACTCGACAATACAAATATTTACTCCAGTAAGTGGAAAGCTCTATATTAATCATAATAACCATTCCATACACATTTTTTTTCCCAATATTGCATCCACATTTCTTGGCCTCCAAGGGTTTCCGTTCTACATTTTGTGAGTGAGGAGTTAATAAAATGGCAATAAAAAGTAGTGGAAAAATAATTTATTAATACGGTAACTTGGGTTTTAGAGATATATGTAAGGCACCAATAGGAGTACACTAAGTCAGAGGAAATTTAAGAATTTTAGAGGAAATTCAGACAATGGAAATTTAGTAATTTTCTGTGCAAATAAGAGGGGAATGGGACAAATAAAGTGCAGAAATGAGAGTAAGAATGGCACTTTCTAGGAAGCTAAAATAGTCAAGCATAGCAGGAATGTGTGCTGTATGTGTAGGGGGAAAGATGAGGAACACTCAGGCCCAGTTATGGGGCTTTTGAAATTTAATTATTTTAATTTGAGGAGTGATAGTTTTGACTTACCAATTCCCTAGTCTTTTCTCCTTCTGTTTGTTGTAACTTTTTGTTTTTGTTTTTTCCTGCATATATAGAAAATTGGAAGATAGATAATTGCTACAGAAATAGTTTTTTAAAATAACCAGGCCTGATGTCTATAAACATATATATGTTCATTTCAATATCACTCTATATGTGCATATGTATGAACTACATATATAATTACTGAATAGTGAACCTGCAATCAAATGTATTTATCACTTTTTATGCAGATGTGAGGACTCTGAAAGCAGTATAAGATACCACCTTGATGCTCATATACTACAGACTTTTTTGAACCATACAATTATTTAGCAGAGTGGTATGATGTGAAAATCACCAGCTATGAACCACCTGGGTTTTACTTAGTCCTGACTTTGTAGCTAGCTAGCTATGAGAATTGGAATCTCACTGTTGATGTCTGTAGAATAAGGGCTTAGAAAACATTCTCCAGGTCTTTTTCCAGCTGTGATGGTCTATGATTGTGTTATTCACCACAGGATGTCAAGCTAGTGAAATAGCAAAACCACAGACCAAATACCAGGCTTCCTTTAGCCAAATCTATCATCTTATCATCTATCTTGTCTGTCTGCCTGTCTGTCTATATCATCTTTTAAAATCTTTAATCTTTTTCATGCATTTTTTACACTCTCCTGTTTGCCACTTTTCAAGTCCCCTCCCTCTTTTCATTTTCTTTTTCTTTTTTTTTTGAGCACCTTCTCTTTATTCTCCTACAGGTCTTTTTCCCTGCCTGCTTTGTGGTGACAAATCGCTAATTGTACCTTGCACAAAGGATTCACTTGCACTACAACCACACTTTTAACAGTCCTCATTAAGTCAGAGGGGGGAAAAACCCTCTCCAGCCACTGAATCCTTGCAGCAGGAAGGATTACAAAACCATTGTCCACAGATCTGACTGCTTCACAGAAAGAGTGAGAAGAGAACTCAAAGAACTGAGTTACCTTCCTCTTCCCTATTCCACTTAGAGGTCAATCTCTTTTGCTCTCAAAACTGTTTTTTGACATGGTTTTTTGCTACAGACTGAACTGCATCCCTCCACATTGTATGCTGAAGTCTTAAAGGCCACTACACATCAGAAGGTTCCTATGCTTGGAGACAGGGTATTCTGCGCTGTGCTTAGCCACTCAGTCGTGTCTGACTCTGTGATCCCATGTACCAGAGCCTGCCAGGCTGCTCTGTCCATGAGGATTCTCCAGGCAAGAATACTGGAGTGGGTTGCCATGCCCTCCTCCAGAGGATCTTCCCGACCCAGGAATCAAACCCAGGTCTCCTGCACTGCAGGCAGATTCTTTACCATCTGAGTTATCAGGGGAGCCCATTTAAAGAAGTAATTAAGGTTAAGTGTGAGGTCATTAAGGTGGGCCTTAAACTAAATGACTAGGGTCCTTATAAGAAAAGGAGATTAGGACAGAGACATGCACAGAACAAAGACCAAGTGCGTAAAGAAGACAACCATCTACAAGCCAAAGAAAAAGGCCTCAGAAAAACTCAACACTGCCAACACTCTGGTCTTGTATGGCTGGTCTTCAGAACTGTGAGAAAATTCATTTCTGTTGTTAAACCACCCAGTCTGACATGGCATTTTGTTATGGTAGCCCTAGGAAACAAATATACAATGAATTTATCACCCTCTATTTACAATGCTTTGTGTTTGAATTGAGGTCATTCCCAGTTTCCCATTGGACACACACACACATGGACAAACAGATATATATATATATATATATATATATATATATATACACACACACACACACACACACACACCAGATACTAGAACAAAAAAAGATAATTATAATGAAAGTGTTAAATGAACTCAGTTCCTCATATGCATTTATTTATTTAAAAAGCATTAACTGAATACCTTTATATTCTAAGCCGTATAATTATTTCTAGGTCCAGGGTGGGAGAGCACAACAATGAAATAACACTACCACCATAATCATGATAAATCAAACCCCTTACCTTCAAGGAATTTAAATTCTAAAATTAAAGTGGCAAATAGAGCAAACAAGGTACATTTCTAAAGAGTTATGCCATCAGAACACTTTGAAAGCACGCCGCACCTTGTCTGGTGGAGTGAAGGGGACTATGAAGAAGGTGTTATGAAATGATTTCTCGTGGGCTGACATGAATACCAAATTGTAATAGATAAAGGTTTTATCAAGAAGAGGGGTGCATGGAGAGGCATTTCAAGAAAATGTAGACCTAATAATATGAGAGCAGGAGGTTTGGGGGTTCCCACCTAGGACCCTCTGGCTAAAGGGCTAAAGTAGGAAGTAAGGAGAGTGGTGAGAAAAACAGCAGGGGTAGTAAGCTGGGTCCAGATAACACAGGACCTTGCACATTCCATGAAACTGACAGCAGTCGATAGCAGTGACAAATATTTTCCAATTTGTGAGTTAAGGTCATTTTTAAGCTTGTAACCTGTAATAATCTCTTTGAATGAAGTTCTCATATTCATCTGCACTAATCAGTATCTTTTGGTGCAAGAGAGTTCTAAGTGAATGTGGATTTTACCTAACTTTTAATTTCCTTTAGGAATCTAAACTCATTCAATATTTTCACAAGATAAGAACTATAATCAAAGCAGAGAGCTTTATTTCATCTAACAAAGAATAGTCCTTCACAAAGGAATTGCAAATATCCTAATCAATGATTATTCCGATTGTTCTCCCTGTTGGAAGACACTATTTCCTGTTTTGTGTGTCGCCCAGATAAACAATGGTACCACCATGCCTCTAGTACAGGACAAGAATTATTTTATTACATAAAATGTTATTATTTTAAAGTCTGTCTTGTATTCAAAACCCAGTCTTCTAATAGGATTTATAAATGATGTCATCCTGCCTCTGCCTTGCTGAGCCCTGCATGATGAGGACTGCACCATGATGAAGTGTGTATGTGTTTTCTGTTTCTGTGAGGTCAATTTGTAACTGCACAACCCTTCCAAAGGAAATGGCTAAACATTAGGTCTAACTTTTGTCTTTAAAGCTACTTAAATTAATTGACTGCACATTTGAAAATTACTGCTTATATATATATATATGCATTCCAGCGATTTCTAAAGGGATGTAAGTACAAATATACACAGTATGAATCTCTATTTCCCCAAGTCAGAAGCTAGGAAGTCAACAGTGACTTTTTTTTTCTCTACAACTGTTCTCTCTTTGCTCATTACCTAGTCAAATTCTATTAAGTTTTACCAACCAAATATCTAGATATCTCTCAAACACATTCCACCTTTTCCATCCCCTAATGTCCTACTAAGGCTCTTTTTGGGGTAAAACCACAACCTTCTTACACTTGTCTCCAGAACAACGGCTCAGCACAATCTGCTCCTGGTGTGTTTTTCAGTTGTTCTCTAATAGGTCAAAAAGCAGGGCTGTAAGTATGTACAAGTGATATAGAAATAACAGTTGTTACTGTGTAAAGCTCACAGCCTATTGGGAACCAAAGTCCTGCAGACAAGTGAATTAAAGGTAAGAATTTAAGGGTAACAGAAGAAAAACAGGCACGAAACTCTCAGAATTAAGGAGGAGGAAATGGCACACCACACACTTCATTTACATCTAAAGAAGGCTTTATTTCTTCTCCTCCAAAAATACTCATGTTGAAAATCTAGTGAAAGACGCCATCTTATTTCCTTTGACCTTTTTCCCCCTTGTGTTTAAAGGAATAGCCTTGATCTTCAAGGCATATCAGACATGTTAGATTTTATTCTATGACCAAACTTATTAACTAAGAATGCAAACACATTCACATTCATTCCAATTAACATTAAACGACACTCTCCCAGTGAACAAGATGTCAATAATCATGCTGTTAATTGCAGTCAATGAAATGAAAGGCTGTACTCCTAGGCTGCATGCATATTTGTACTCATAAATTGACTACCAATATCAAGAAGTACATACCTAACTCAGAAAATGTAGCAGATGCTTTAAGATAATATTTGTCACATAATGCTGAGTAATAGGTTGCAATTTAATTTCAAATTACTTAATTTCTTGGCCTTGGAAATTAGACATACAGATTTCACACTTAAATGAGCATTTTGTTTATATATATATTAAACTTACTGAGATTTAAAATTTCATCAGTTTTCAAATTTAGGATGGAGAGGAAATATGTCCTAATGTTTTAAATTCCTTCTGTTTGAGTTTTGGTTTATATAGCAATAATCTGTGCCTACTTTAAAATTATCTTTAAGCAGGAAATTATTCTTCTTCCTTTTAGAGGGAATGAATTTAAGGGAATGCTATAAGCATATCCACTAGCAAAAGTTATTCACATCTCTGAGGCTACCTATTTTATATGGGGAATACCTTACTTTAGGAAACACATATTGGAGCTGCTGTGTTTTTCTTTCCTAACATACACTCAAACATACATACCACCTGAAAGCTGGATTTCATCTTCAAGAAAAAACTCTAAAATGGGTCCAAATGAATTCTAAGTATAGAAATGAAAGGCAGATGTTCTTTTTCCCACTAAACACTAACTCCAAACTCCCTTTTGCAGCCATGGAAATTTACGTTTGAAAGAATTCTGAGGATAAGTCAGCATATACAAGATAAGTACTTGAATAATATGAATACTTATGTGACTATAGCAATCAATTATACTCTTTAATAAAAGATACACTACACCTACACTATACCTACATACAAGTTTAATGGTTTCCTGCAATTGGAAAAATACTTGACAAATTAGTTGATTAATATCCTTTTTATACTTCTATTATAAATGGGTATGGTTTTGTTTATTATAAGTAGCCAAGATTCCAAAAGGGCATGCTATGTCTGGGCATAGCATTTTAATGTGAACAATTAAAATGGACATGCAAAACTGTATACTTGGGATACAGGCTGAATCAACAGTCTAAGTCATTTTTCAGAACTCTGGGCATATATGTGCATAATTCTATTTTCTGAAAATTATTTGACATTACTTTCTACACTATATTTCTAAAATATTAGATATCATTATTAAATGGTTTAGGTCAAAAGAAATTTATGGGCGACTGATCTCTCTTTCCATCACTTTTGGATATGAATGAATGAATTCAACACACATTTTTGAGCTTCTACCTATTTCATGATAATATTTTAAGATATATGAGACTATAAGCACATATAAGACATGGCTTGCAACATCCAGATGTAAGTAATCTAACAGTAGGGACAATATAATTAATAAAATTATAATACCATTAATATAGACTCAGCTACCTGATTTGTCAAGTGAGAACTGTACTCCTTCACTACAGTTTTATTTTAGGGAGCAAATTATATATAAGAAATGTTTCCATCATTATCATTCATTATAAAAGGTAATGCACATATGCAGATTAATTATTCAAGGGTACAACTTGATTTACACATGTCTTACGTTAGAACTCAGCTCTCCTTCTATTTCTTGTTCATAGTCTGTACTTTCAGTTTTCAATTCTATATCACATGTGTGCAATGTAATCCCCAGCCAGAATGCCTATAAGCTTAATTTAGGTACAATGTATTATTCAAGGCCTGGATTGTTTATTGGTTCAGTAGCCCTTTACTTTTGGCATATGAAGATCAAAACTGGGACATATAATCTATTTTAGCTGAAGACTTAATACAGTAGTAATATATGCCTTCATTAAGAAAATTTAATCATAGAGCTATCATCATAAGTTGTCATAGATAAAACGAGTCTGTATCATATCTTTTCCTTGGTTAAAGTTTTTTCAAGTCAAAATAGATTGGCACAATGTCCCATTAAAAATGTTTTTAAAACAAATAATGTGCTCAGAGATAAAATATGAAAGAAAAAGTTACTATATTTGCAGAAACTCAATTTCATTTTAAATCAGGTCAGAGGACCCACTGCTTCAGCCAATCATTATTATCACTCAAGCCAGTTTTTCTAATAAAATGCCTGGGTACACCCGATGTATGGATTTCAGTCATGCATGAATAGTATGTTAACATAATGTAGAAAATATAGTTCACAGGCACTTCTAAAAAAAAAAAAAACTTACAAGCATTATTGAGTGCAAAAGAGTCTACCTAATAAATATGAATAGGCTGTTAGATGAACTCAGTCAATGCTATTTTTAAGAAACCCTTGAATTCTGCATGTTTGAGTCATTCAACAGACATTTCTCACCTTGAGTTTGGGCATACGTGTAATGGGACTCTGCTTGTGCACATAGTTACCTAGTGACTAACTTGCCTTTTATAAACGAGCTCCATTCCTGATTAAAAGAGACGAAAGGTTTCCAATCATTGTGGACAGCCCTTAGGGCGGAAAATGAGCTCAGGAAGGCATCTATCTGAAACCAAATACTCCCTGGAATGGACATTCCGTTCTAAGTCCCTTCAGGGAAAGGCCAACAATAGCTCAAGCAGAAGCAAACACTTGTCTTCAAGATAGTCCAAGCCAACCGTTACTTCCTCAGCAATTTGTCCTCAGACACCCAGTTGGAGACTTACAGCTCCTGTGCCCATATCAAAAAACTGCAGGCCCAGCATGTTTTTAATGTGTGAACAGAAATGATTCTCAGAATTGCTACTCTTCCTTCCTGCCTCTGTACAGCTTGGTGTTAATTTGATATTGCTGAACATGTAGCCCCTCGAAGGGATCCCCACAAGTTAGGCTTTTTTTTTTAACTCTGAGACTTCTTGAGACTGAGAAAAAAATAGAGGACAAAAATTTACAGAGATAAACCAAAAGGCACTTCTGACTGCATGCATGATCCAGATTTTGAAACTAACATTTTAGTCTGAGATTGATAACTTTTACAAAATTCACTGAGCACTTAGGAAAAAATCATGTTCTAAGGATTATCCTCTTCTACTTCATTAGTTATCATATCGTGTATGGGAATATAGTAATACACGCCAGTGTTAACTGTTAAACATAAACCTTTTTCAGGCTGCATGTCTGAGTTTCAAACACAAAATTATTCCATGCCTATACCAGTCAAACAAATGCAATCATTCACTTATATTTCACCCAACAATTAAGTCAAAAGGAACCCATAGATAAGAGGCACCAACCCTCCTCTCAAAGAGCAAGGAATTAAATCAGAGACAGCCTGACACTGAAAAAGAGGATATAATTACTTGCATACAATGATCTCCAGTGAACTTTCCCTGAGAACCTAGAATAGGGGTAATATATGCTGACCTAGGGGGAGTCAGGAACAGCTTTGAACACTTTTCTGTAAGCTAACATGAAAATAATGAATAGAAATTGTTAGTGGAAGATACGTGGTGATAGCATTTTTTTTGAGAACATAACAATTATACTCATCTCACATGCTAGCAAAGTAATGCTCAAAATTCTCCAGGCCACAGGACTGGAAAAGGTCAGTTTTCATTCCAATCCCTAAGAAAGTCAATCCCAAAGAATGCTCAAACTACTGCACAATTGCACTCATCTCACACGCTAGCAAATAATGCTCAAAATTCTCCAAGCCAGGCTTCAACAATATGTGAACTGCGAACTTCCAGATGTTCAAGCTGGTTTTAGAAAAGGCAGAGGAACCAGAGATCAAATTGCTAACATCTGCTGGATCATCGAAAAAGCAAGAGAGTTCCAGAAAAACATCTACTTCTGCTTTACTGATTACACCAAAGACTTTGGCTGTGTGGATCACAACAAACTGTGGAAAATTCTGAAAGAGATGGGAATAGCAGACCACCTGACCTGCCTCTTGAGAAACCTATATGCAGGTCAGGAAGCAACAGTTAGAACTGGACATGGAACAACAGACTGGTTCCAAATAGGAAAAGGAGTACGTCAAGGCTGTATATTGCCACCCTGCTTATTTAACTTATATGCAGAGTACATCATGAGAAACGCTGGGCTGGAGGAAGCACAAGCTGGAATCGAGATTGCCGGGAGAAATATCAATAATCTCAGATATGCAGATGACACCACTCTTATGGCAGAGAGTGAAGAAGAACTAAAGAGCCTCTTGATGAAAGTGGAAGAGGAGAGTGAAAATGTTGGCTTAAAGCTTAACATTCAGAAAACTAAGTTCATGGCATCTGGTCCCATCACCTCATGGGAAATAGATGGGGAGACAGTGGAAACAGTGTCAGACTTTATTTTTTGGGGCTCCAAAATCACTGCAGATGGTGACTGCAGCCATGAAATTAAAAGATGCTTGCTCCTTGGAAGAAAAGTTATGACCAACCTAGACAGCATATTAAAAAGCAGAGATATTACTTTGTCAACAAAGGTCCGACTAGTCAAGGCTATGGTTTTTCCAGTGGTCATGTATGGATGGGAGAGTTGGACTATAAAGAAAGCTGAGAGCCAAAGAATTGATGCTCTTGAACTGTGGTGTTGGAGAAGACTCTTGAGAGTCCCTTGGACTGCAAGGGGATCCAATCAGTCCATCCTAAAGGAAATCAGTCCTGCATATTCATTGGAAGGACTGATGTTGAAGCTGAAACTCCAATATTTTGGCCACCTGATGTGAAGAGCTGACTCATTGGAAAAGACCCTGATGCTGGGAAAGATTGAAGGCAGTAGGAGAAGTGGATGACAGAGGATAAGACAGCTGGATGGCATCACTGACTTGATGGACATGAGTTTGGGTAAATTCTGGGAGTTGGTGATGGCCAGGGAGGCCTGACATGCTGCAGTCCATGGGGTCACAAGTAGTTGTACATGACTGAGCAACTGAACTTAACTGAACTGACTCGTGGAACCACAATTTTGTGGCTAAGGAGAAGTTTGTATTGTGAGGAACAATAGATAAAGAGGTGAGAGATGTGAACAGGTACTACACTAGAAAGAATCCTGCGTGCTGGAGGTTTGAATTGCACCTTGTAGCTACAGGATTCTCTAAAGGATATTAAGCTAGAGGTTGCTTCAGTCATGTCCAATTCTTTGCGACCCTATGGACTGTAGCCCACCAGGCTCCTCTGTCCATGGGATTCTCCAGGTAAGAACACTGGAGTGCGTTGCCGTGCCCTCCTCCAGGGGATCTTCCAATACAGGGATCGAACCCATGTCTCTGCATTGGTAGGCAGGTTCTCTATCTCTAGCTGGGAAGCCCTAGACTGGGAAGCAATTTGAAGGAATGATTTAAGATGAGATTAAAGGAAGGCAATCATATACATACACACATATTCATACACAGAGAGATTGTTTCTTGATCTATGTATCTGTTTGTACAATTTGTTATTTCTTTGGAAGTTATATAAATATAAGCAATTCATTACTCTTAATATTTATAATAATGCAAAGAAAAAAAAAAGATTCCCAATACCTGTGCCACTCACTAAGCAGTTTTATATAATTCCTTTTAATGCCAACAAGATGTAAGCTTTGTGAAGCAATATTGTTATTTCTAATTTTTTACTGAGGACAATCTGTATTAGATATGCTTAGCTCAGTGCCAGGCACTGCATAAATCATAGTTAAAGATCTGCTTGATTATGCTTATTTTGCTTGGTAGGTAAAGTCAGGTTGAAAACAAAAGTAATCTCAGGCCCTGTCCAGTGTCTATGTCCATGGACCAGCCTAACCTCTGAAATACCAGCTCTTTCTACGTAGGCATTTTGGTCATAAACAACCTGAAGCATAATACCTCACAAGGTAGGACATTTAGAACGCAGCTTAAATCACAATGACATTTTGTTCAATACGTGATGCATGTTCCTATATAATAGAAATGGACTGCATTCTAGTGAGTTAGCATTAAACCATCCTTTGCCTGGGCTCTGAGTGGTGGATTTATTAATTTATAAGACTTATTTGTTTATTAGGTCTGGTGATGATACACTAGCCGTTAGGACACTGAGGGCTTGTTAAAGGTTTAACACTGTATTAAAAAAATTTATTTTGCAGTAAGTATAAATTCACAGGAATTTGCAACAAAATATGCAGGGATGTCTTACACAACCTTCATCCTACATCCTACATCCTACAGTGTTGACGACTTGGGTTACTGCAGTGCAATGTCAAAACTGGGAATTGGCTGGCATAATTCACAGAATTTTCAGACTTTACCAGCTACACATACACTAATCTATAACCCTGTGTGTGTGTGTGTGTGTGTGTGTGTATGTGTGTAGTTATATAGTTTTACCAAGTATAGCTTTGTATACCAAATACCACAATCGAGACACAGAATAGGTCCATTACCTCACACTACCTCGTGACGCCACTAAACAGAACACCCCCAATTCCTAACCTGTTGTAACCAATACACTCTGTTCTTTATCTGTATAAATGTGATTCAATAATGCAATATAAAAGGAATAACAGTATGTAAACTTTTGATTCTTTTACACTCAGCTTAATGCCTGAGATCTATCATAGTTGTTGTATGAATATAAATTGTTCATTGCTTTTTATTGCTAAGTAGTATTTAATGATGTGGATGTACCACAGTCTGTTTTACATACACCCATTGATAGACATTTGGGTTGTGTCCAATTTCTGGCTAGCAACAAGAAAGCTGGCATAAACATCCATGTAGATGTTTTTGTGGGAACCTAAGTTTCCGTTTTTGAGGATAAATATACAAGGGTAGAATTGCTGGGTTGTACAGTAATTGCATGTTTAGTTTTAGAAGAAAAGGTCAAACTGTTTTCTAGAATGGCTGGACCATTTTACATTCCCATCCCATTGAGACCCAGTCTCTGCATCCTTGTCAGCTTTGGTGTTATCACTCAAAAAACTTATTTGTAATAAAATTGTATATAGTTAAGGTTGTGCAACATGGTTTGATATGCACATACACAGTGAAATGATTACTAAAGTTAACATAGCATCATCCCACATACTTATCTATTGTGATGGCAGCATCTGAAATCTATCCTCTTAACACATCTCCAGCATTCAATACAGTGTTATTGATCATAGTCACCATGCTGTACATTAGATCTCTAGAGTCAATCATCCTACATAACCACAATCTTGTACCTTTAATCGATATCTCCCCATTCCCTCCAGCTCCCCACCCCTGCTAACCCCCTCTATTCTCTACTTCCATGCATTTGATCTTTTTAGGTTCTACTTATGACTGTGACTGGCAGGCTCCAGGCCATGAGGTTGCAAAGAGTTGGACATGACTGAGTGACTAATATATTACTACTCACTATTATGGCTGAGACTGTACAGGTTTTTTTCCTTCCATGTTTGGCTGTAAGTTGTCATCTTTATCTTATAAAATGGGAATATTGTTATTAATGATATATTTCTATACAGTGTAATTTATTTTTATTGCAAAACTCTTTCTGCCCTTTCTCAGAGGGATTATTTTAAATTTGCCTTGAAGTCCTCCCCACCTTATACACCTCAGGACAAATCACTGAGTGGTCAGCGTCTCTTCTCTAAAACATCTTAAAATGAAGTAACTACTTTGTTTTTACACCCAAATATATATCTCAAGCTTGTTTAGGTTAAAAAAGGCACCTCTTCTTCAAGAGAGAGATTGGGAAAGTATGAGTCTGATTTTTCCAGAATATTCACAGATAGCAATTGGGAAGAGGGAAAAAAGAGAACAAATGTAAGAGACAAAAGAAAAGGACTACACTAGTGTAGAATCAAGGAAGAACATCTAAAGCATGAAGGAGGCAGTTAATACTGACAAGTGTCACTGAGAGTTTACAAAGACAGATGATAGAAAATGTACATGAGTTGAAAACAGCTAAAAGCAAAACAAAATGATATGAACAACCAAAATATTCTAGAGTAAAATGGAGTATGGGGAATTAAAGAAGGAAATAAAACCCAATGACAAAATCCATACCTTCAATACTTATTTATATACATTAAGCTCCAACCAGAATTAAAGTGCTTTTGTTGTCATTTAAAATGTTCATAAAGCAGAATAAAATTATCATTATTATAACATGTTCTTGTATTTAAACAGCTGTAATAAACAGTGTGCAATGAAATTTTAAACACCAATTCACTCATTCAAAAATTCCACTTGGCTCCAGGAAGGTTCTGTACAAACCTACAGAATGTACAATGCCAGGCATGAACGCGAGGGCAAACCGGGGACTTGTTCCTGGTTCAGGAGAAACAATGGCAAGCAAAAACAACTGATGGGCATGGGTTTGTGGAACTTACAACAAAATCTGATTGATAAGCATTAGTCACGTGTCAACTCCATGGACTGTGGCCTACCAGGCTTCTCCATCCATGGGATTTTCCAGGCAAGAATACTGGAGTGGGTTGCCATTTCCTTCTCCAGGAGATCTTCCCAACCCAGGGACTGAACCCAGGTCTCCCGCATTGTAGGCAGCCACTTTACCATCTGAGCCACCAGGGAAGTCCATACATCCAGGGAATTATAACACGGCTATGTGTTACAGAGGCATGTGACATGGTAGAGAAACTTTATCTACTCTGGGAGTTTTGACTTCTACTCAGAGGGAGTGGCTGATAAGGGAAATTGATATTATCTAGGTGAGAGAGAGAGAAAAAAGAAAGAATAGTAAGTACAAAAGCCCTGTGCAGAAAGGAAGCAAGGCCTATTCAAGGAACAGAAAGAAAACCAGAAAGGTGGTAAGGTGGGGGAAGCATTACAGGAGCTGAAACCAGTATCTAGATCTTGTTTTATTTTCTTTTGTTTTCCATATAGTCAACAGAAGCTACAATGAAGTGGATGTTGATAAAGCAGGTGCTGGTATTATCATACTTAGCTGACTGGATGGATTTTAGAGATTAGAGTGAATGGGGAAGAGGTGAAGCAAAGAAACCAGAAAGGAAAGTGCTTCGGTATTTTGAGTGAGAGGGAGCAGCTTGATTATACAATCAGAACCCTAGTATGGGAGAGAAAATAAAGAGAAGTGGATCAAAAGCATTCAGGAGATAAAACCACAGTGATTGGCAGTGGTTTAGAAATAAGAGGGTGAGAGAGACAAAAGTTTCAAGGATGAAATAGGTTTCTAGTTTGTGAAACTGAATGGTTAGGTAGCACCATTCACTGATAAAGGGAACAACAAGAAAAGCTCAGGTTTTGTGGGGTAGATGGGAAGTTCCACTTGGAGTGCAGATGGCTTTGTCACATACAAATGGAGATGCCAACCAGGCAATTGAAATTACAGTTCTGGACTTCATTGCAGAAATGTGAGCTAGAGATATAATGTAGCCAGTTATCTGCAAATAAGTGTTAATAAAACCACACACATGCACGTGGGTACAATGACTATGGAAGGGATTATAGAATCAGAAGACAACCCTACTAGGACTGACTTCTGAAGAATTAGTATTTAAAGGCTGAGTAGAGAGAACGAGAACACGAAGCAGACTAAACAGAAACATCCAAAGAAATGGGAAAAGCCTAGGAGAGTGCAATGCACAGATCTCAAGGGAAGACATTTTTTAAGAAGGGAGAAAATGCTCAATACTGACCATTGTTTCAAGTTCAAGAAAGAAGCAGAAACTTTTTTCTGAATTGGTTTTAGTGACATGGCATTCTTTACTTCACTTGAACTAAGTCAGGTGAAGTTTGAATAGAAAAAAAAAATGAAAGCACCACATTTTTAGGGGAAAAAAATCTCAATATCTAGTTCAACTAATGGATATAAAAAGTAGAAATATATTACCTTATTTTATTTTTATATCTGTATCATACTATCAGGATAGTATGATAATTCCATTTATAATAATGTTTTCTTAAAAATTATCAAAATCAAATTGCTATTATAGTGTTTCACATTAAAATGAAATGACTGGTAGCTTCTTAACGAATGAAATAACAAACTATAACTGTCTAATTGGGAAATGAAATATGGATATAACAAATCATTTCCCCATTTTTTCCCCAACTGTGTTGTAGTTTTCTTTATATTTTTCCAGATGGAAGAGATTATTTCAGTTTTGTTTTAATAGAAACAGTTATATTTAATAATATAAATATTATTATTTATACATACTGACTTTATATATATCAGTAAAGCCACATTATTTCTGTTCACAGTTTGTTGTTGTTCAGTTACTAAGTCGTGTCCAACTCTCTGCAACCCCATGGACACATGGCTTCTCTGTCCTCCACTAAATCTTATTTCTGTGGGCCCAGTCCTTGTTTTTTTCTTCATCTAGCACAGTAGCCTATGTACAAGTGAAATAAAATCAGGAAGACATCTAATGAGATCCTTCTGAGGAACCTGCTGTAGATGATTACAACAGATCAAGGGTTACATTAGTTCTATTCTATGATCTTCCGAGTTCACACAGTCAAAAGGCTGAGAAAGGAATAAAACACTAAAACAAGTGATCTCTTATGGATTATCATCATAGATAGCCCCTGAGAAGGTCTAGAGGATAGATATGAGGTTTTTCAGGACATCTCAGTTTTTTTTCTTTTATTTTTTAAATCACAAATAAGGCTTTTAATTATTTAGCTTCTTACTTATAGTACTCACATAACAGAAACTGAAAAATCCATGTTGTTGTTTAGTCACTAAGTCAGGTCTGACTGTTTGAGATCCCCTAGACTGACTAGCCCACCAGGCTCCTCTGTCCATGGGATTTCCCAGGCAAGAATACTGGAGTCGGTTGCCATTTCCTTCTCCATTTTTTTTTCCTTTTAGCCAATTGATTTTTTTTTTTTAAATTTGGGCCACACCTCAAGGCATGTAGTTTCCTGATTAGGGATCAAACCTGTACCCCCTGCATTAGAACACAAAGTCTTAACCACTGGATCACCAAGGAAGTCCCAGGACATCTCAGTTTTTTTAATCTAAGAAACTACAATATGCCCGGTTCTGTAGTTTTTAAGTGAACATAAATTTTATGAGTTTTTTTTATAGGAACATTCTTAATAAAACATTTAGTTTTTGTTAGAAGATACCTGATTCTTTTCCATTTTCTGATTTGTTCTATCCCTTCTAGAGCTCTGGCAGACACTCTCCTTCTAGAGCTCTGGCAGACACTCTCCATCAAAATCTGAGAGGTTTTGACAGCTGACTGATTAAGAACCTGAATCCTTGGGTCACTCTACTACCATTCAAATCCTGACTCCAGTACGTACAAACTGAGCTACTGTATGCAAATTCCTTCAGCTTCCTGTCCCTCAGTATCTATATCTGTTAAATACAAATGTCTATATCTCCTCTCTCCCAGAATTGTAATGAGCATTAGCTGAGATGCATATAATATACCCAGAGAAATGCTTGGTATGAAAGTTATATATTATTTTTGAAGACTAGGTGGACCACAAATACTGTTATGTACCTACAAGGAACTGTCAATAATTGTGTGTGTGCTTAGCTGCTCAATTGTGTCTTTGCGACCCTATGGACTGTAGCCCTCCAGGCTTATCTGTCCATGAGGATTCTCCAGGCAATAATAATGGAGTGGGTCACCACGTTCTCCTCCAGGGGATCTTCCCAACCCATGGATGGAACCCAGGTCTCTCACACTGAAGGAGGATTCTTTACCATCTGAACCACCAGGATAGCCCAACTGTTTAGGTAGGATATATCAATGCCTCATTAATTCTTGTCTATGAATCACTGTTCCTTCTGCTCATTCTCTAATTCACATTTCCATATGCCCAAACTCTAAGGCCTACTTATAAATGTGGATTCTTCAATGAAACTTTCATAATCACATAATCTATGAGTAATCATTTATGGCTGATTTGCACCATGGTTTATAACTCTCTTGACATATTACAGTAGTGGTATTTATGAGTATATGTGTGAGTGTGTATATAGGTGTTTGCCTATTTTTCTCTGACTTTGAGCTGTAATTTCATAAAAGGGAGAAAGAATATTGCAGGTGTTCAACTATGTATATTTATAAGCAAGTAAAATAAAGTAAAGCAAGTGGAGTTGCTCAATATCATATCATATCATTCTATCTAGTCCTACTTCCCCCCAAGCTAACTGGTAAGTACATTACACTCATCCATGACTAACTTTCAATTACTCAAGTACCTTCTAGCTCTTCAGTACAATTCCAGTCTTATTTAAACTGAATTGTCAATGTTTTCTAGGTATTTTTACCATTTTTCCAGATTTAAGGATAATCAATTTTACTAATGGTTCTCAAGAAATCTTAGACACTTTTCCAATAAACATCTATATTAACTAAAATAACATTAAGGTGCAAACCTTCCTTGTCATATCAATCCAATTCTGTATTCTCTAAAGGATGATTTTTCATGTTGCTTAACAACTCTGACTGAGCAATTGAAATTCAGACTATGATAAATGTTTTACACTGAAGGCTCATTTCATTATACAGTAGTCAGTTGAAATGGGGTTTCCGAAGAAGGTATTTTTAGGAAGCACAGAGTACATGAAAAAGCTGAAGACATTATACAATTTAAATATTTATTGAAGCTTTTCTACTAAGGCAACATTTTGGTGATATCTCATAGAAATACGGGAAAGGAAATTAGGGGTAACTAGATGGTAGAGACTGTGGAAACCAAGACACCTGGTGCTGTGAGTGAGTTTCACATTCACAAAGTCATTAAATTGGAGAAGGAAAGGCACGCTCCTCCTTACAGACATATTATTTTCCTTAGGATTTCAACATTCATTCTAAATATACCTCTTAGATGATTTTCTGAAGTGTTTTTGTCTCCCTTTCTGAATTCCTGACTTCCTCCTCTTCTCGCTCGATATGACCTTTGTAGCCAGTCTAATCTACGCTCATTAGGGACATTAAACCAAATTCCTAATGATTATACAGCAGAGGTGATGAATAGATTCAAGAGATGAGATCTGGTAGACAGAGGGCCTGAAGACTATAGACAGAGGTTAGTAAAATGGTATAGGAGGTGGTGACCAAAACCATCCCAAAGATAAAGAAATGCAAGACGGTAAAGTGGTTGTCTAAGACCTTACAAATAGTTGAGAAAAGAAGAGAAGCAAAAGGCAAAGGAGAAAGGGAAAGATATACCCAGCTGAATACAGAGTTTTAGAGAATAGCAATGAGAGATAAGAAAGCCTTCCTAATGAGCAAAGCAAAGAAATAGAGGAAAACAGTAGAATGAGAAAGACTAGACAACTCTTCAGGAAATTGGAGATACCAAGGGAATGTTTCATGCAAGGATGGGTACAATAAAGGACAGAAAACGGCAAAGACCTAATAGAAGCACAAGATATTAAGAAGAGGTGGCAAGAATACACCAAAGAACTATACAAAAAAGTCCTTAAAGACCTGGATAGCTATGTTGCTGTGGTCACTCACCTAGAGACAGACATCCTGGAGTGTGAAGTTAAGTGGGCCTTAGGAAGCTTTAGAAAGTGCTGCACTCAATATGCCAGCAAATTTGGAAAACTCAGCAGTGGCCACAGGACTGGAAAAGGTCCATTTTCATTCCAATCCCTAAGAAAGGCAATGCCAAAGAATGCTCAAACTACCACACAATTGCACTCATCTCACACACCAGTAAAGTAATGCTCAAAAATTCTCCAAGCCAGGCTTCAGCAATACGTGAACCGTGAACTTCCAGATGTTCAAGCTGGTTTTAGAAAAGGCAGAGGAACCAGAGATCAAATTGCCAATATCCACTGGATCATTGAAAAAGCAAGAGTTCCAGAAAAACATCTATTTCTGCTTTATTGACTATGCCAAAGCCTTCGACTGTGTGGATCACAATCAACTGTGGAAAATTCTAAAAGAGATAGGAATATCAGACCACCTGACCTGCTTCTTGAGAAACCTGTATGCAGGTCAGGAAGCAATAGGTAGAGCTGGACATGGAACAACAGACTGGTTCCAAATAGGAAAAGGAGTACCTCAAGGCTGTATATTGTCACCCTGCTTGTTTAACTTATATGCAGAGTACATCGTGAGAAAGGCTGGGCTGGAAGAAGCACAAGCTGGAATCAAGATTGCCAGGAGAAATAGCAATAACCTCAGATATGCAGATGATACCACCCTTATGGCAGAAAGTAAAGAGGAACTAAAAAGCCTCTTGATGAAAGTGAAAGTGGAGAGTGAAAAAGTTGGCTTAAAGCTTAACATTCAGAAAACTAAGTTCATGGCATCTGGTCCCATCACCTCATGGGAAATAGATGGGGAGACAGTGGAAACAGTGTCAGACTTTATTTTTTTTGGGCTCAAATATCACTGCAGATGGTGACTGCAGCCATAAAATTGAAAGATGCTTACTCCTTGGAAGGAAAGTTATGAGCAACCTAGATAGCATATTGAAAAGCAGAGACATTACTTTGCCAGCAAAGGTCCGTCTGGTCAAGGCTATGGTTTTTCCAGTGGTCATGTATGAATGTGAGAGTTGGACTGTGAAGAAAGCTGAGCACCAAAGAATTGATGCTTTTGAACCGTGGTGTTGGAGAAGACTCTTGAGTCCCTTGGACTGCAAGGAGATCCAATCAGTCCATCCTGAAGGAGATCAGTCCTGGGTGTTCATTGGAAGGACTGATGCTGAAGCTGAAATCCAGTACTTTGGCCACCTCATGCGAAGAGTTGACTCATTGGAAAAGACCCTGATGCTGGGAGGGATTGGGTGCAGGAGGAGAAGGGGACGACAGAGGATGAGATGGCTGGATCGCATCACCGACTCGATGGGCATAGGTTTGGGTAGACTCTGGGAGTTGGTGATGGACAGGGAGGCCTGGTGTGCTGCGATTCATGGGGTCACAAAGAGTCGGACACATATGAGCGACTGAACTGAACTGAACTGAGGAAGCTTCATATGAACAAAGTTAGTGGAGGTGATGGAATTCCAGCTGAGCTATTTCAATCCATAGAAGATGATGCTGTTGAAGTGCTGTACTCAGTACGTCAGCAAATTTGGGAAACTTAGCAGTGTTCACAGGACTAGAATGATCAGCTTTCATTCTAATCCCAAAGAAGAACAATTTCAAAGAACGTTCAAACCACCACACAAATGTGCTCATTTCACATGCTAGCAGGGTAATGCTCAAAATCCTTCAAGCTAGACTTCTGCAGTGTGTGAACTGAGAACTTCCAGATGTACAAACTGGATGTGGAAAAGACAGAGGAACCAGAGATCAAATTGTCAAGATATGGAAGATCACAGAAAAAGCAAGGGAGGTCCAGAAAAACATCTGCTTCATTGACTATGCTAAAGCCTTTGACAGTGTAGATAACAACAAACTGTAGAAAATTCCTAAAGAGATGGGAATACCAGATCACCTTACCTGCCTCCTAAGAAATGTCTATGCAGGTCAAGTAGCAACAGTTAGAACCAGATATGGAACAACAGACTGGTTCCAAACTGGGAAAGAAGTATGTCAAGGCTGTATTTTGTCACCCTGCTTATTTAACTTATATGCAGAGTACATCACGGGACATGCCAGGCTGGATGAAACACAAGCTGGAACCAAGATTGCCAGGAGAAATATCAACAACCTCAGATAGGCAGATAATACCACTCTAACGGCAGAAAGTGAACAGGAATTAAAGAGCCTCTTGATGAGGGTGAAAGAGGAGAGCAAAAAAGCTGACTTAAAACTCAACATTAAAAAACAAAGATCATGGCATCTGGTCCCATCACTTCATTGCAAATAGATGGGGAAAAAGTGGAAACAGTGTCGGATTTTATTTTTTGGGGCACCAAAATCACTGCGAACAGTGAGTACAGCCATAAAATTAAAAGACACTTGCTCCTTGGAAGGAAAGCTATGACAAATCTAGACAGCATATTAAAAGGCAGAGACATCACTTTGCTGACAAAGGCCCATATAGTCAAAACTATAGTTCTTTCAGTAATCATGTACAGATATGAGAGGTGGAATATAAAGAAGGCTGAGTACCAAAGAATTGATGCTTTCGAACTATGATTCTGGAGAAGACTCTTGGGAGTCCCTTTGACAGCAAAGAGATCAAGCTAGTCAATCCAAATGGAAATCAACCCTGAATATCCATTGGAAGGACTGATGCTGAAGCTGAAGCTCTAATACTTTGGCTACCGATGTGAAGAGTCAACTCATTGGAAAAGACCTGGATGCTGGGAAAGATTATGGGCAGGAAGAGAAGGGGGCGACAGAGGATGCGATTGTTGGATGGCATCACCAACTCAATGGACATGAGTTTGAGCAAATTCTGGGAGATAGTGAAGGACAGGGAAGCCTGGCATGCTGCAGTCCATGGGGTTGCAAAGAGCTAGACATGACTTAGTGACTGAACAACAAGAGCCATTAAGTCCCCAATAAAGAAGTAGGCTTCACATTCCCAGGTTCCCTGCACCCATGCTCTCCATTAAAAACTTATTCCACACCCCCAATTCTTCCCATTATTCTAGCTCCCTTCAAGTCTTCCCCTTCTAAATGGTACTATTATCCACCCAATTCTACATGCCATAGAAAGCACCACATCCAACTCAATACTAATTCCTATTGACTCCATCTCCTAGGTAAATCTTAAATCAATCCACTTCTTTCAACTCCAATGTTACCATTCTAATCAACATCATCTTCTTTTATCCCTGGAGAAACTACCAGATTGAGAGCTTCAGACTGATAGCTCCTCATCTACTTTTAACACCTTCTAATCTCTTCTTCACAAAACAGAATACTATTCTTAAAAAAAAAAAAAGCAAAAAACACACAAGCATAGTCATTTCACCTCCTTGACAGAAACCTTTAAAAGCTAACCATTGATTTTACTATACAGAAAACTAAAATCATTGCCATGAGCTCTGAGGCACTGAATGATTGGACCCCAGGCCACTGTATCAACTGCATGCTTGTTTAAACTGCCCCACTTAAGAAAGTCTAGGAAAGCTGACCTTCATTTAGTTCTTTCTTCATAGCATGTTACACCTTCACATATGTTGATCCCTCTGAAAGTAACATTTCCCTCTTTTTACCTCAGACAACTATGAGCCAACTCCATTCTGCATTGTCATACTTTGAATGCTGATTTCTTAGGAATCCTTCCCCCAATTTCTAATACAAGTCTAGGTCTCACTAGTATACATTTTTCTAACAAGGCATACATTATTTTGTAGTCCTTATCCCAAATGCAATTTAAATAGTGCATGAACATTATATATATATATTTCCTCTCCTAAATTCTAATCCCAGTGAGCGCACTTATTTAGAACATTATCTCCAGATCATGGCACAGTATCTGGCACAAGTAGGTGCTCAACACGTCCTAGTTACCTGACTAAATGCATGAATAACAAATGGTTCCTTCTTTAAACAATGGTCACGGAAACCCACGCAATACAAAGTTTAAGGAGCCACTTCCTCTGATACTTTTATTTCTGGATTTATTTAGAGAGCCACTCTATTTCTAGACATTTAAAGGAAAACACTGCAAAGTCCATAGGCTTGAGCGAAGTAAACTCTGTGATAACACTTGGTGCTCTCTGACATAGCCCATTAGAGACGGGGTATGTACACCTAATCCAGAGGAATTCTCTAGCTCTTCAGCAGCTGTTCCCATGGCTCCTGACCTGCCCTTCAGGCTCTACTAAATCAGGATTCCCCAGCTGTCTGAGCTTCCAGTAAGCTCCTTCAGTTAACCACCTACATGCCAACATTGCTTGTATCTGGTTACACTCTTTAGAATCTAGTTTCCCCTTTTCCTTCCTAGTTATTTTCCAATATATCAGAGCCACTGAGGTTCACCACTTTCATACATAATTTTATCTGTCCCTCAACTATTTTGGAAACATTTTGCCTGCTTAGTCAGCAATCTATTTCTAATATTGCCGCCGTGAGCATCTATATATAAAGGAATTACTCAGCTTGCCTTTGATGAAAATACTTGAGCAGTTCTGACTCTGATTTTTTTTTTTCCTTTCTTGTGTCTTTAGTTTGACCTCACACAGTTTCCAAGGCTAATATCTGCACTTGTAAGAGTGTGCTGACTCCTGTGCCCTTTAAGTCGGCACTTAGCTCCAGCTAAGGTACTATTGCTGCTGTAATCTGATAAAGGAGCAGACAAGTTGTGTGCAAATAAAGATGGGTGCCAAGAATGAGCAAAAAGCCACCGATGTTTATGCCCTTTTATAGTCCTGATTCCATGACAGTCTTAGCGAAAAGCAGAGTGGGAGGAGGGAGAGCAATTTAAAACAAAACAAAGCAAAAGCCAAGAAGAGGGTGAAAACCTTGAAAGGTTAACCCCTTTATTTGCCCATAATTGGGCATACTGAGACATAATAATGTTAATTGTGCTCAATGAATACTGGTCTTTTAAAAACACCAATTATTTCATAAGGTTAGAGATAAAGAACAGCTAAAAGCTGAAGATAAACTGACAAAAACCTGTATATTAGTTTGGCATATATAAATCCCTCATTGCTGTAATGCCTGTGAATGGGTTGAATTTACTAAATATATTTATTAAATATTTATTAAGTGTAAACTAAGAGTGTGACAATGTAAGCATTTTTCAAAGTTTCTTTAAAATTCTGTTAACTGTTTAAAACTCATTCAGCTACCTACATTCTGACTTTATCACATGGATAAGCACTGGCTTCCATACCATGCACTTTAATATTCCTTCTATTAATTAAAGCAACCCAGTTTTCTCTTAAAAATAAATAATAAAATAAAAATAGAGGCAATGTTCTTCCTCAGATTCTAAATATGTTAAAGTAGCCTTAGACACATTTCAGCTTTAAAAATTAATATACAGGAAACCATTTTCCTAACATTTAAAATTTATGGAAAACCAGTGGCTTAAAGTTATGTAGAATCAAAATACTGAATTACCAGTTCTGGAAGATTCATTTATCCACACCCCAAACAACAGCAGCATCAACATTTTACCAGCATAGCATCAAAATGACAGTTCCTTTCCAATTAAAGGATAATTGTTAATTCTCCCCACCTTCCTTTGGTGAAGAATGGGGTGAATAATGACAAACCCAAAGTAAGGCACTGAAGCAGAAGGTAAAAGATAATAAGGAGACTGGGAAGAAACTGATTTCCAAACTCAATCCAGATTGCTAAAAACACTTGCTTTCTCTGGGCTTAGAATCATTACAGACTATGCAAAGTCACCTCTCGGGACTGTAGGGCCCCAGAAAATTGCTCTATGTCTTCTTTCACCTACTGAAATTCTGAGGTCTTGTGAATGAATATCAGAACATAAGGACTGAGCACAGAGCTGGATGAAAATTTTTTCCTTAAAATGGTAGCCCGAATGGAAGACTCCAGCTCTGGGAGCAAGGGCATTGACCTTGGCCTTTGTTAATGGGCATGTGGGGGATTCCGTGTGGTCACAAGACTAGGACTCTTCTAAGCATGAATGAGCAGGGTCATTCCCTTTCTTCACCCTCATTTGCCTGCTGCTTGTCAGAATTGTGGCTGAGACATTTAAGATTCTCTTAAACCACTAGAGCCACGGCTTTTGGTTTTGTGGCCATATTCAGGGCAGAGCAGTAATCTTGAGTGGGGAAAGCAAAAGGGCATGTCTCTTGGAGTTAAAGCATTTCAGAATTTCTGGAGGAGCCATCTGGTTTAAAAAGGCACTAGCAAAATTCTAATATGCTGTAATATTGGATACACGGGAAAATAAGCTTTTAATACCCTAAGTTTTGGAAAAAAGCAAACCAAATCATCTTAGCTGCTACTCTTTAAACTATCATTTGCATATGAGTGACTCACAAAAAGCAGGGCTATTCTCCCTTTCAAGAGAGGCTATCAGAATCTCTGAAAGACGTTTTCACTTATAATATTAATTAGAGGAAGCTTGACATTTTACAAATATAAAGATGTTAGGACAATTCTACATGTGACAGAAGTAGACAAATCCATTCCAAATTGGCAAAATAATAAGCTACACTATAGCACTGCCTGGGCTTCCCAGGTGGCTCAGTGGTAAAGAATCCACTTGTCAATGCAGAAGATGCGATGTGGGTTCGATCCCTGGGTTGGGAAGGTCCCCTGGAGAAGGGAAAGTCAATACACTCTAGTATTCTTGCCTGGAAAATTCCATGGACAGAGGAGCCTGGTGTGCTACAATCCAGGGGGTCTCAAAGTAGTCAATCAAGATTTAGCAACTGATCACACACACACACACATACACACACACACAGAGAGAGCACTGCCAACCTATTTTTCATATCTGTATTAAAATTAAACTTCAGAACTCCAAATACATTATGAGTATTCCTCTGTCAATATTGTATAGCATGAAATTCCAATGACTTTTAATAAATGGATGTTTTTAAATGAGGAAAAAGATGAAGACCACAAGATGTTTATTTTTTTTGCTTGTTTGAGTTTTGAAGATCGGTCTGCTCCATGGACCATACTGCCAAAGAAAAGAGTTTCATGAAATTATGCTATGGTACTTGGCTGCATTCAATTAAAAAAAAATAAGTCTTCTCATATTCCATACTGCAGCCTATAACTTTCCCAACAAAATGTCCCTATATGAACCAACTACCTTGATAACAGAACACAAATCTCATAGGACTATGGCAGGACTTTGTGAGAAAGAAAACTGTGGCCTCCCTCTGAATCCAATCACACCCTGAATGTGCTGTATAAAAATAAACCAAGGTCATCATTATTCCTTCTCACTGTGATTTGGCTTGCCTTCAAATTACATACTCTGTATATCTGAAATAACTGCACCGCCTCCATTAACTGAGTTTGACATCACTTTAATCAATGTATCTTTTCAGAATGAAAGGCAGAAATGTCAAATTCCTACGATTATAAACTCCTTTAACTCTCTAATCTGCATTAAGTAAAAGCTTGTCTTTGAGAAATAATATATACTTTAAAGAAATATAACTAGCATCAATTTTCTTTTAAAATGGAGTAAAAGAGATTCAACCGCAACAAATCTCTTCATACAGAGATGATTTCCCATGAAATGTTCAAAGCTTAAGTCTGCAAGTGCTTCACTTATATTGGCTCCTCCCAAGTCCCACCTGATTTTATACTCATAATTTTGTATTAGTTTTCCAAAAAGAGTCCCCTTCCTTCAACTGTTCAACCTCAGGCCCCATAAAACCTATGTCTGCTTCTTCCTTCATGGTTTGTGATGTTTTGTCATTACTCTTGTCAGTATCTATTCAAATGATGCAGATTTAAATAGAAAATAAAACATATAAACAAAAAATTTGGAATATATACATATAACTCAATCGCTTTGCTGTATAACTGAACATAACAGAGCATTGTAAATTAACAATACAAAAAAAATGAGTTTAAAAAAAGAAAATTAACTTTATAGAAAAGTTAATTTCCAATTAATTTTCAAGGTCTCTCTTAGGTAACTCAGTACTCTGTGATTTAGATGTGTATGTGTGTTTTATATAAAAATACAGAGTCACACCAAAATATCATGTTTCTTGCATTTGTAATGCAAGAAAGAATGGTTTAATGAAAAATATGATAAATCATTTTTAATAAGTTAGGGAAATATTACAGCAGAAAGTGGAAGGGTAAGGAAAGTTTGGGAAATCACTTTGTTTTATTTTTGTGATAAAACCATGATGAAAGATAATAAAATAGAATTAAGAAATCTTGACTTTTCCAGAGAACAAAGATTTTAATCTCTTTTATTAAACCATCCAAGTGGTTAAGAACTTTACAATTTGTTTCACATGTAGCAAATAACTTGGCCTACAAAGATTTCAAATGAATACTTTAGGACTAAAGAGGAAGCTGTATTAATATCTCTGTCCAAATTATGAATTTATATTTCAGTACTCTCTAGCTGGAGTAGTGTCAACCAACACCTCTCTTCCTTAAATAACAAATTTGCACAGAACATTTTGTGGTCTTTAAGTTTAGAGTAACAATTATAATGATATTTTCTACTGTATTTTTGATACTGCTATGCCACATAAGAGACACAGAGGGCTTCTTATTAAGAAGTATATTATCTATTTAGATCAGCAATCTCTTTTTCATAGTTAAGATGCCCTTAAAAGACTCTGCAAATGAAATTCTAAAAGATGATATTACTAGACTTTAAGAAAATTTGCATCATTTAAAAAATTCTAAAGAAATATATAATTTGCAATCAATTATTTGAATGATTCTTTGCAAAACAGTATTTAAGTAATTCTAAAAGTAAGCAACACTTGTGTTAATACAGTGTTATTCTCTATTAATTGGTAACTATTTTGGTTAAAACCCAACCAAGTGTACTCAAGTTTTTCAAACCAATGCAATTTAAAAAACTGGATTCAAATGTCAATACATTCAAAGACTAGCATGTTGCCAGTTAATAAAAGTTAATGTATAATGTAACTTCGTGAATATCTTCATTTTCTCTTAAGAAATTCATTGCCATTTAGCCTAAGTAGTACCTGATAACTTCAAAATGTACTATAATAAAGTCCTACCAGGCTTGTCCAAAAAGGTTAGCTTTCTTCAAATTCTGATTAAGAATTTAAAAAGTCATTTGAATCTATGACAAAGTAGATGGTTTGTTTATCTTGCTCCATGTCAAAATTAAAATTCTGCTACTCTCCCTAAATTGCTCTATATACTGGTTTATGGTTTTAATTTTGTAGCTGTATCAATTGATCAAGTGATGAATATGTATGTATTACAAAGAACAAACATATGGCTTTGTATTTTTGTAATATTTGTAAACTGAATGGCTTTTCTATCAGAAATCAATTTTTACATCTGTCAAAGAAATTTATAAAGGAAATTATATAAAAATGTTTTACTACAAAATCCAGTAGCATCTTTTGTAAATCAATAAATGCACAATGTTGATTTCTTTCCACAATTTGTTCTCAGAGGTGAAACCTCTCTTGTGACTCTTTTCCCAGAAGTTTTGAATAGTTACTTATTTAGAGAGATTTCAGTTCTTTCATTCTTAATTATAGACCCTCATATCTATTTCAGAATGACTATAATCCACAAGTGAAACGCAGGTGAAAAAAAAAGATAATCTTCATCCACCTCTTTGGGACACACTGTACCCCTCATATATTATTTGTATATATTATTTTTACTGTTGTCACATGGTCAGTTTTTACATTTTTTATTAATCATTTTTACTTTCTTAAACAAAAAAGTTGGAGTTTATATTAAAAAGTCAAGCTAAAAAGTTTTACTGAAAAGTTAGGTCATCATAGACATGAAACAAAATTGTGACTTGAATGCAAATTATGATTAAAAGCCCCTCATGTTTTTCTGTTCTTTTCTTAATATGGTACTTTTGTACCTGGTTGATTGCAGAGATCATACCATCATTTGAAATAATTTTTAATGATATGCTACAGAAAAGAACATTAAAAGTACTGAATGTAGTATGAGAAGGGAACTTTTAAATTAAATATTTATCAATACTTCTCAATCTCCATTTATCCACAACAAATCATTTTATTCTCTATCTTCCCCCCATAATAAGCCACATAAAACTTTTCTAACCTTGAGGCATCCACATGTCATTCCCATAGAGCAATTAGTTCATTGAGAATATATGTCAGTTCAGTACTCCACATGTAACTATTACTAAATACAAAAACATCAAATAATCATGATAGTAACTCATATACACAAACTATTTAACAGCAATTTAAATTGTTTGTTACAAATACTCCAAGCCAGTTATGCATATTCTATTACTGTAGTAGTTTCTTAAATAAGAAAGATGTTATTTTTGCAAAAGAAAAAGCTTAAATGCTAACTCATTTATATTGAAAAGTTTTCCCAGTGAGAAACATGAACACCTGCACATATATATGTGTAATATATACATATATATAATATTTATGCTTAATCACTATCCACTATAATAAGTTTAAATCAATCTGCCTAATCAGTGAGCTTGCCACAAACTAAAAGTTATGCCATGGTAAAAAATATTTTTAGTTACTTTGTACTTACAACAGTCCTCTACTTCTTCCCACCAAAGCATTTGGAAAAAAGAAAAGTATATATCAAGGCAGCGATAAAAATCTTGGTAAATTTTCTTTCAACTTTATTGCTTCAGTAGGTTTAGGAATGATGAGAAACCAATCAACTTCAGCAGCCTTTAAAAAATAAGACTTCAGTTTTTTTTTTTTTTTTTCCCCCTATTCGTAGTCTCTGAAGCTAATTGCCTCCAAGATCTGAGTCCTGTAAGGGGAAAGTGAGTGATCCCAACACTGAGTGAGTCAACATAGTAACTGATGCCAGGATTCTGTAGAGGCCCCTGGATATTTTGAATTCCAGGACCTGCGCAGAAGCAAGTGACCCGCCTTTTCTCTCAAGTTGGTTTCCCATAATAGGATTGCCCATGGCCACTACATATAAGGTTGTGCTTCCAGCATGGCAAGCCCTGTGAATTCAAATAGTGTTCAAATGTGTTCTCATTAATATCTAAACCAGAATAGCCCAGAGGATATAGTATTTGCTCTCAAAGCCTTCTTAACATAAAAACCCTTCAGTACACAACTGTAACAAGACGTTCTGAAATTTCTATGCACCTTTCCAGAATATCAGAGCAGAAAATTCTGATCCAGATTAGCCTTTTAAATGCCTTTTCTTTTTCCTTCTTTCTTTCTTTCTTTTTTTTTTTTTTACCATTCTCACTAGCACTAAAACTTTCACTCCACTGAACAAAAAGAAATGCCCAGAATCATCTATGCATTTGTTATATATCCACTGTCTATCAAACTTCATTTCTACCCTGGGGATCCAATCAAAAGTCATATATTGATGATGCCAACAGTCTGAATAAGAGAAGAAACAGTGGAATGAAGCAGCTGAGCTCTGAAGGCAGAATATATATAGCTCTCATGGGAAAGGCTTCTGCTAAAATAAAGAGCCTTTAAGAATGAAGTGAAGAAATCCCCCTAAAATGCTCAATTTTTGTTGTAGCAGATGATAAAACTTTTTTTTTCACTAACAAATTACTCTTCCTTCAATTTTCTTGCTTAGATTTATTTAAAACACCATCCTCTTAGACACCGAGTTAATGATCAACTCTGTAATGATTCTCAGAAGAAGTTTTCTGTATTAAATGAACACAACTCTAACAAACCGTTCAAAATGTTTCTAAACTATTCTTTGCCAAGAGAAGGCTTCTTTATCTCCTTTCTTATTTTTATTTTTAATGCAATAGGTGAGCCCAATATTTATAGGAAATACTGGTAATGCATTTGAGAAAGATATTTCTTCTGCAATTACTATAATCTCTGCTAAAATTATTTGAGTGTTTTTATAGTACCATTTGTTAAAGTGACAGACTCATTTTTCTATGTCAAGCATTCAATTGCTTGGCACAGAAATAAATTGTAGATAAAAATAGGAAAAAAAAACCTGACATATGGGAGTCAGACTATGATGTTTACTTTAATAGTGAGTTATACATTTTATATTTTTGAATATTAGAATATTACCAATCTCCTCAATAAAATCTGTATGAAATAAAACACAAGCCCTGATTTTAATTTGGGGGTAACCGTACTTAAATTACTATCATCCAAAGTAGATTTAAAATTTTCTCTATAGGTCACCTCATCTCTTTAGTGTAGTTGTCTAAATATGTATACAGCAAACAATTTTATGAAATGTGCTAAGAGAAATGTTTTAGGAGTGACATGGATCCACATCTGCATGTTACATTCCCTGTCCTATGCAATGGCATGCAATATTGCTCAGAATATCAGTTCCTTTACACCTTGTATCATGAGTTCCCTGTAGATATAAACCCACATTTCAGCCAAGGTACGTGTACAGCTTATCAGGGATTTGTAAAGTGTAGTCCATGAAGCAACAGCATTAACATCACGCAGGAACATTTTAGAAATGAGAGTACACATGAAACCTGAAAATGAAAAAAACTCTGGGAGTAGGACACAGTACTCTGTTTGACAGGTGAGCTAATTCGTGGTCAGTTTTGAAAAACCCTGAAATGTATGTTTCCAAAACAACTCTTGCTCCAAATATACCCAAAACTTGTCTTGGTTAATATCTAAAGCAACATCCAAAGTACCAAACACTAATAGATCTGAATGCCCTTAGATACATCTTGTCTTTCAGTTTTAGTCAATTATCAGGATTTGTTGGGCACCTGTAATAAATTTTACATTAATGTAGAATACTCATACTTCTCTTAAGGTTTTATAAAAGAATAGCCAGGAGAGATAAGAAAGCCTTCCTCAGCAATCAATGCAAAGAAATAGAGGAAAACAACAGAATGGGAAAGACTAGAGATCTCTTCAAGAAAATTAGAGATAGCAAGGGAACATTTCATGAAAAACTGGGCCCAATAAAGGACAGAAATGGTATGGACCTAGCAGAAGCAGAAGATATTAAGAAGAGGTGGCAAGAATACACTGAAGAACTGTACAAAAAAGAACTTCCTGACTCAGATAATCACAATGGTGTGATCACTCACCTAGAGCCAGATATCCTGGAATGTAAAGTCAAGTGGGCCTTAGAAAGCATCACTACAAACAAAGCTAGTGGAGATGATGGGATTCCAGTTGAGCTATTTCAAATCCTGAAGGATGATGCTGTGAAAGTGCTGCACTCAATATGACAGCAAATTTGGAAAACTCAGCAGTGGCCACAGGACTGGAAAAGGTCAGTTTTTCATTCCAATCCCTAAGAAAGGCAAACCCAAAGAATGCTCAAACTACCACACAATTGCGCTCATCTCACACGCTAGTAAAGTAATGCTCAATATTCTCCAAGGCAGGCTTCAGCAATATGTGAACTGTGAACTTCCAGATGTTCAAGCTGGTTTTAGAAAAGGCAGAGGAACCAGAGATCAAATTGTCAATGTCTGCTGGATCATCGAAAAAGCAAGAGAGTTCCAGAAAAACATCTATTTCTGCTTTATTGACTATGCCAAAGCCTTTGACTGTGTGGATCACAATCAACTGTGGAAAATTCTGAAAGAGATGGGAATACCAGACCACCTGACCTGCTTCTTGAGAAACCTGTATGCAGGTCAGGAAGCAACAGGTAGAGCTGGACATGGAACAACAGTTTCCAAATAGGAAAAGGAGTACATCAAGGCTGTATATTGTCACCCTGCTTGTTTAACTTATATGCAGAGTACATTGTGAGAAAGGCTGGGCTGGAAGAAGCACAAGCTGGAATTAAGATTGCCGGGAGAAATAGCAATAACCTCAGATGTGCAGATGACACCACCCTGATGGCAGAGAGTGAAGAGGAACTGAAAAGCCTCTTGATGAAGGTGAAAGAGGAGAGTGAAAATGTTGGCTTAAAGCTCAACATTCAGAAAACTAAGATCATGGCATCTGGTCCCATCACCTCATGGGAAATAGATGGGGAGACAGTAGAAACAGTGTCAGATTTTATTTTTTGGGGCTCCAAAATCACTGCAGATGGTGATTGCAGCCATGAAATTAAAAGACGCTTACTCCTTGGAAGGAAAGTTATGACCAACCTAGATAGCATATTAAAAAGCAGTGACATTACTTTGCCAACAAAGGTCCGTCTGGTCAAGGCTATGGTTTTTCCAGTGGTCATGTATGGATGTGAGAGTTCAACTATAAAGAAAGCTGAGTGCCGAAAAATTGATGCCTTTGAACTGTGGTTTTGGAGAAGACTCTTGAGAGTCCCTTGGACTGCAAGGAGATCCAACCAGTCCATCCTAAAGGAGATCAGTCCTGGGTGTTCATCTGAAGGACTGATGCTAAAGCAGAAATTCCAATACTTTGGCCACCTCATGCGAAGAGTTGACTCATTGGAAAAGACCCTGATGCTGGGAGGGATTGGGTGCAGGAGGAGAAGGGGACGACAGAGGATGAGATGGCTGGATGCCATCACCGACTCGATGGACATGAGTCTGAGTAAACTCCAAGAGTTGGTGATGGACAGGGAGGCCTGGCATGCTGCGATTCATGGGGTTGCAAAGAGTCGGACACGACTGAGTGACTGAACTGAACTGAACTGAATGATAGATTCACAGAAAGTTTCAAAGAAAGTATAGAGAGGTTCCCAAAACTCTTCACTCATTTCCCCCCAACAACTGTATTTAAGATAACTATAACACAATATCAAAACCAGGAAATTGACATTGATATACTGTATATATTTCTGTTATTTTATTATGTGTGGAGATTTGTGTAACCACAGCTCAATCACAATACAGAGTCATTCTATCAGCACAGAAATCTTCCTTCCTTTATAGTCACACCAAACACCATCCTCCAGTAGCCTGGTACCTGCTAATTTGTTCTCCATCAATATAATTTTGTCATTTCAAGAATGTTAGATAAAAGCAATCATTCAGTATGTGACCATCTGAGATTAGCATTTTTCACTAGCATAGTGTCCTAGGGATCCCTTCAAGTTGTTATCTGCACCAAAAACCCATTTACTTTTATTACTGAGTACTATTCCATTTCATGGATATATTATAGTCTGTTCAGGCATTCATTCACTGTAGACCATCTTGGTTATTTCCAGTTTTTGGTTACTACAAAAAAAACCCTG
Source organism: Cervus canadensis (assembly GCF_019320065.1). NCBI lineage: Eukaryota > Metazoa > Chordata > Mammalia > Artiodactyla > Cervidae > Cervus > Cervus canadensis. The sequence goes on along the minus strand of NC_057419.1, from coordinate 66,960,782 downwards.
CCAAACAATCAACTATATATATATATTTATTTATCTGGATTAATACCCAGGAGTAAAGTTGCTGGGTCATATGGTAAATATATATTTACTTTTTAAAAGAAACTACCAAAATGTTCTCTTGAGGGTTTGTGCCATTTTATATATCTGCCAGCAATGTGAGTGATCCAGTTTCTCCATATTTTTCTTGGTATTGTCATATATACATATATGTGTGTGACACAGACACACACAAATATTATATATACATTTTTGTCTTAAGCAAGTAGAGACATATCATGGCAGTCTTAATTTTAATTGTCTGAACGGTTACTGACACTGAACATTTTTTTTTCTTGTTCTTATTTTCCATCTGAATATATTGTTCAGTGAAATGTCTGTCCACATCTTTTGCTCATTTTCCAACTGGATACTTTGGTTGTAACTGCTGAATTTTCAGTAATCTTTATATACTCTAGACATGAGTCCTTTGTTAGATATGTGTTTTACATATATATTCTCCCAGTATGTAGCTCATCTTTTCATTTTTTAATAAGGTAATTCCAAAGCAAAAGTTTCAAATTTTTTAAAAAATTTATTTATTTATTGAATTTTTTCTTGCATGGTGCATCTTGCTCAAGAATTCTTCAAGTTTTAAGTCGTGAAGATTTTCTCTTAATTATTCTTTTTGTACTATAATTCTATACTTATATTTAAATGGATTTTATTTTTTTAATTTTACTGATTGATTGATTTTTAGCCACTCTGCACTGCTTACAGGAGTTTAGTTCCCCAACAAGGGATTGAAACTGGGCTCACAGGCAGTGGAAGTTCAGAGTCCTAACCACTAGACTGCCAAGGAAATTCCCTTAGAATTAAATTTAAGTTCATTTTTGTATACAGTATAAAGTTTGTTTTCTTCTTTTTTTTTTTTTTTTGCTTACAGATTTCCAGTTACCTCAATGCCATTTATGGAAAAACCACCTTTGCCCTGAATAATTTTTGTACCTTTCTCAAAAACCACCTGGCCACATGTGTGCAGATCTACTTCTGGGATTGAGCCTCTGTCCTATTGATTTATGTGTCTATATCTCTTCCAGTACCATACTGCCTTAATTACGGTAGCTATATGATTAAGCATTAGGCAGAGTTATTTATCCCACTATGTCATTCTTTTTAAAAATCATTTTACACATTCTAGGTCCTGTGTCTTAACATAAAGATTTTAGACAAATAGCTCTATGGATCTAACAATAAAATATCTTCCTTAATTTTGACAAGGGTTACATTAAATAGATCAATTTGGACAAATTTCCTTTTTATCATGTTGAGTCTTATAATCCATTGACACAGTATATACTTCCAATATTTAGGTCATCATTAATTTATTGTGTCATACTGTGCTTTCTAATAGTGCTTTGTATTATGATTATATTATTTCTTTCATATGTCTAAATAATATCACTATCTGTTATTCATGTGATTGCACAAAGAAAGAGAAAAAAACACAGGATACCAAAGTACCATTCTGAAAAAAAAAAACACATTAAAATACAGAACTTTACTTTATCAAAAGCACAGAACACCCACTTCTGGACGTATATCAAGACAAAACTGTAATTCAAAAAGATACATACACCTCTATGTTCATAGCAGCTCTATTCACAATAGTCAAGACATAGAAGCAACCTAAATGTCCACTGAAGATGAATGGGTAAAGAAGATGTGGTACATATAGACAATGGACTACTACTCAGTCATAAAAAAGAATGAAATAATGCCCTGTGCAGCAACAAGGATACAACTAGAGATTATCATACTAGTAAGTCAGAAATACAAATACGATATGATATTCCTTAAATGTGAACTCTAAAATATGACACAAAAGAACCTGTCTAGGAAAGAGAAAGAGAATCACAGACATAGAGAACAGCCTGGTGGTTGCCAAGGGGTAGGGGGTTGGAGGAGGAATGACCTGGGTTGGGGTTAGCACGTGTAAGCTTTTATATATGGGATGAGTAAACAACATAGTACAGAGAACTAGACTCAGTATTCTATGATAAACTATAATGGGAGAAAATAGTTTTTAAAAGATGTGTAGACATATATACATACATGTATATGTATAACTGAGTCATTTTGGTGTACAGCAGAAATTAACAAAGCATTGTAAATCAACTATATTCCAATTAAATTAAAAAGTGCAAAGCATACTTTGATTACATTGAAGGCTTACATTAGCATGTTTTTAAATTACTTTCTATAGTCTACAGTTTAATTTTTAATTCCTTTTTATTTTTAAAAATTTTATTGGAGAATAGTTGGTTTACAGTGTCGTGTTAGTTTCAGATGTATGGCAAAGTGAATCAGTTATACATATACATATATCCATTTATTTTAATATTATTTTCCCATTAAGGACATTACATAGTGTTGAGAAGAGTTCCATGTGTTATACAGCAGGTTCTTAGCCTACAGTTTTAAGATACATGTTGTAAAATGAAGACTGGTTCTTGCTTACATTTGAATACTAACCAGTAATCCCTCTATCATAAAATGGGTGGACTATTATTTAGAAAGAGCTGATTAGGGTAAACTTAAAAGTAACAAGGAGTGAATTCTCAAGAATTTGAAAACTTTAATGGCAGTATTTTATGTTAATTTTTAGGGATCTGAATCATTTCCCCCACTTATGTAATTATCTAAGATAATTTTAAGCACTATGACTAATAGAGCTTCAAAGGATAAACAAGCTGGGAATAAACAGGTATGATAACTAAGATTTTTATGCAAAGCTCACAAATTTATTGACTTGGGGAGAAAAACATTTCTGGGCTATTTCCCTTCTCCACAATGATCTATGTTGGTTGAAATGTTATACATTCTATAATGGCGTATATTCATAGGTGATTTTTTAAAAAATCTATCTTTAAATAAAGCCAATGGAGAAATGTGTTGGTTATGGGAAGTTTATCGGTACTGAGGCCAGCAAAAAAGAAGGCAGAAATGATTCAGACAATTTGGTGCTTGTTCATATGTACACAATAGCTTGCTCGTATTTTGATAGGAATTGCATTAGAACTATAGAATAACTGCAGGTAAAATGACATATTTACTCTATTATAGTCCTTAGTCCATGAATACAGTGTTTATACCATTTAGGTCTTTAGTTTTTTTTTTTGTTTTTTTTTTTAGTTTACAGCATATAGATCCTGTATATGTTTGTTATGTTCATAAGTATCCCCCCTTTTTGGAGTTATTTTAAGATGTTGTATTTTAAATTTTGATTTATAGTATTTCTCTTCTTGTATATAGAAATATAATTGACTTTGTATGTTGATCTTGTATCTTGAGACCTTGCTGGACTAACTATTTCTATGAGTAATTTTGTGGAATCCCTAGGATGCTTTACATAGCCTATCATAACATCTGCAAATAGGGACAATTTTAACTTTTCCATCCTGGTTTTTTAAGCTTTTTTATATACTTTTTAGCATTTTTGTGCTGGCTAGAATTTCCACTACTACAAAAGTAGCAGGAATGAAAGCAAGTATCTTTGCCTTGATCCTGCTAAGAGAAAAGGCTTTAAAATCTTCCACCATTATTATGATGTTGGCTATAGAATTTTTGTAGATGTGCTGTATCAAGCTAAAATCCTCTATTTCTTGTTTTCTAAGGTTTTATTTTTTTAATCATGAATGGGTGTGGAATTTTATCTAACTTTTCTTTCTCTGTGTCAATTGATAAAATAATGTTTTCATTCTTTTTAAGCTAGCTATTATGATATACCAAATTTTGTTAAGAATTTTTGTCTCTATATCCATGAAGGACATTGGTCTGTAGTCTTCTTTTTTTCTTATTGTACCATGTTTGTCTGGTTTTGGAATCAGATTTTTTCTTGCCTCATAAAATGTGCCTCTTCTATTTTCTGGACACTGACAGTTTTCTTTAATCGCATGAAAGATGTCATGTCATTTTCTTTTGGATTCTATGGCTTCTCATAAGAAATTCTGTCATTTCATTTCTTTTTGCCTATAGATAAAGCGTCCTTTCTCTTTCACTGCTTTCAAGGTGTTGCCCCCCCTGCCCCCACTTTATCATTAGTTTTCAGAAGTTTGACTGTGATGGGTGTAGGCATAGATCTCTGGGTCTCTCAGCTTCTTGCATCTGTAGGGTTTTGTCTTTTGCCAAATTAGGCTATTTTTAAGTTATTATTTTTTTCAAGCTATTGTTCAGCAACACTTTCTTTTTTCTCTCCTTTCAAGACTCTAGTGACATGCATCATAGATCTTTTATTATAACCCTGCAAGGTCACTGAGGATCTGTTCATTTTTTTTGTCAGTCTATATTCTTTCTTGTTCATACTGGGTAATTACTATTTGTTCTATCTTCCTGTTCACAGATTTTGCCCTCTGTCCCTTCCAATCTGCTACTGAGACCATCAATTTTATTTTGATTACTTTTCAGTTCTAAAATTTCATTTGGTTCTATATGTCTTCCATTTCTTGCTGAGACTTTCTAGTTTTTATTTGTTGCAAGCAAGTTTGTAATTCCTTATTGAACCATTTTTTAAAAAATGGCTGCTTTAATACCCTTGGAAAATAATCCTATCACCTATGTCATTTCAGCGTAGGTGACTGTTGTCTTTTTTCATTCAAGTTGAGATTTTCCTTTTCATGGTTTGATGAATATTTTTAAATGGAAGCTTGGAAATTAAGGGTATTATGATATCAGACTCTGGATCTTATTTAAACCCTCAGCTTTAGCTAGCCTTTCCTGGCAGTGCTTTGGAGGAGGGTGGAAAGGGGATTGCTCCCTTGTTACTACTAGATAGGGTTCGAAGTCCAGGTTTCCCACTCAGTCTATGTTGATACCTGAGATTACTTCTCTCTCTGCGTGTGTGCAAATTATACTGATTTGACAATATTTTAATTCCCATTAAAACTAGTTTTAACTAGTTTTAAAACTAGTAAATGGATATCTGGAGCCTTGTGAATTCATTCTTAAATATTCAGAATTTTTCCAATGGACAAAAAAGAGTTAAAACTTGGAAAACTCAAAGCATATCTTAACTGATATTTCCTTAGGCAATGAACTCTATGACACTTGCAACATGATTTGATTTTAGAGACTGGTACTATACAGTGATGCTATCTATAGAGTCAAGACAAAGGGCATTTATTTACTTATTGAAAGTGAAAGTCACTCAGTCTGACTCTTTGTAACCCCATGGACTATACAATCCATGGAATTCTCCAGGCCAGAATACCAGAGTGGGTAGCCTTTCCCTTCTCCAGGGGATCTTCCCAACCCAGGAATTGAACCCAGGTCTCCCACATTGCAGGCAGATTCTTTACCAGCTGAATCACAAAGGAAGCCCAAGAATACTGGAATGAGTAGCCTATCCCTTCTCCAGGGGATTTTCCTGACCCAGGATTAGAACCGGGATCTCCTACATTGTAGGCAGATTCTTTACCAACTGAGCCATCAAGTATATGTAAAAGTTATTTATCTGTATTGCAAAAATATCAGATGCCTAACTCATGTACTGATTGTCAAACAGTTCAGGAGGTAAATACATAGGAATCAATGAAGGTGTTTTGAGATTTCTGAATAAAGGAAAGTTATTATGAGTACAAAGAAATTAAATGCATTGATGTCAGAGAACTGAGGATCAGTCCCAAGATGTCATGGTTCCATCTTTTATACTATATCAGTCAAGGTCCTGGCAAGAAACAGGCAGACACAAAAGCATTAGCAGAAAATGATCTGTTGAAATAACCATGGACAGAGATGTAAGCAGGATGATGAGAACAAATAAAAGATGGTGAGTCATTCAGATAACAGTAAAAGGGGGAACTCATTTCCACCTCCTGGTCTGATGGGTCAGAGGGACGGAATGATGTTGTCAGAATAGTAACAGACACAATCAGCAGCAGGAGTTTAGTGAGGCACACAGAAAGTGGAGAATAGATACCTGAAACTCCTTTTCCACCTGCCCTCTGATATCCTGCTGTCACACAATTTGCTGATGGAGTGCAGGAGGCCATGGTGATGGAGACGAAGAGCTAAGCTTCCCAGGACAGAGTAAGGCAGAGGATGTTGCTAAGTGGATGTGGTACTGGGGAATGGAGTCACTGATGCAAGTGCAGAATGATCAGCACATGGGCTCAGACCTACCGTATCAGTCTTGGAAGGATACTCAGTACTAATAAGATATCCTAGAGGAAAATAAAAGGGATGAACATACCCTTTGCAAACTAGCTCTTGCCTTCATTTTTCAACTGCATTATACCTCTCTGAATTCCACTGAAGTGATCTCATGTGCTTTTCTATCACTGTATTTCAAATTATTTCAAAAGTTCACCATAAATGTTCTCCTTGCATGGTACTTTTCTCCTCTGCTGCATGTATAATAAATAAACTGGATATATATTTAATATGTGAATTACATGCTGGAGAGCAAATTCTATCAAAAGAGGAGTTGTGAACTGCTTCATTTCCATTGCCTATCATTTTGTTATGTATACACTATTGCCTCTGCTTGCAATTTCCTTAACTTTGATCCTTTGTCTGTGTATTGTATGTTTTCTTATCCTTCTGGGCTTTGTTGAAGTTTACCTTCTCTATGAAGATGTTTTGAGCTTCACCCTTGGTCTCGTTTGTAGTTAGGTCTAATTACATGAATGCACTTTTCTACTCAACTGTAATGTTAAGGACTTAATGTTCTTAATGTTAACGACTGGTTACTATTTATTTAGGTGTATATCAGTTCTCAAAAGTGTATTGAGGATAAGAGGAGGTCAATGATACCAGTTGGAAAAAAAAAAAAAGAAGAGGAAAGGGATGAGGGAGGAAGAGAGGAATGTACATTGCAGATAATTATAATACTCAAAATTAAAGACTGACTCCTTTGAGAGTAGCAGACCAAATCAGTTTTCAAGTATATGTTAGAAATGATTCTGACTCTTGCACTGTGGGATGACTGCAGTATCAAATACTAATTTAAACCAATGGCATTGAGGGACTTTGCAGGTGATTCAGTGACTGGGATTCTGCAATCCTAATGCAGGGGGTCTGAGTTCGATCCCTGGTCAGGGAACTAGATGCCATATACCGCAACTGAGAGTTCACAGGCCACAATAAAGATCCCACATGCATCACAACTAAGACCTGGTGCAGACAAATATGTAAATAAATAAATATAGAAAAACAATAGCACTGAGCTGCAGAATGGATATGCATTTATTTATCAAGCATTTATTAGAGCCAGAGTATCTACATTAAGTCTGTAAGGTAAATAACTCTTGGTCCCTGCCTTCAAGGGGACTATGCTTTAAGTGTATTAAAAGAAAGTTTTAAATTTTAATCTATGTGTTAATTAATGAACTCAAATAAGTTTGATGGCATTTGTCTGGGGGAGGTACCTAAGAGAGGGGCCAGATTTTAAAGCTAACACTAGATGCACTGCCCACCACAAGAGACTGTCAAATATGTTAAATAAAGCAGTGTATTGAAAAAGTTGTTCTCAATTGCATACACTATAAAAGAGGGAAAATTTCAAATCAATAATCTAAGTTCTCACTCCAAGAATCTATAGAGAGCAACATAAAACCAAACCAAGCAGAAAAAGGAAATAATAAACATCAGAAATCAAAGAAATTGAAAACAGAAAAGTAGAGAAAATCAATGAAACAAAGAACCCATCCTTCAAAAAGATCAGTAAAATTGACAAAGTGCTAACAAGAGTGACCAATTAAAAAAAAAATGAGGACACACAAATGACCAATGTTAAGAATGAAACAGGTATATATAAAAATAAAGATATATATATAGACTTGATAGATATAAAAAAAAAGATAATAAGGAACTACTATAGGCAGTTATTCACACAAATATTTGACAATTTGGATGAAATGGACCAGTTCCTCATAAAGCACTAACTATAGCAAATCACTCAATATGAAACAGATCATTTGAATAATTCTATAACTAATAATGAAATGAAGCTAATAATTTTAAAACTTCAGAAAAATATATCTTCATGTCCAGATTGTTTCATTGGAAAATTTTACCAAACTTTTAAAGAAGGATTCACACCAATTTTATACAATCTTTTCCATAAAATGGAAGAGGACACAATTCTAATACCTTTAATGAGTCCAGAAATAGCTTGATACAGAGCAAAGGTTTTTTTTGTTGTTGTTGACAGGGGAAAGCAATGGAACTGGAATGACTAAAACAATGTTGAAAAAGATGAATAAGGTAGGAAGAACAAGTCTATCAGATTTTAAGACATAATGTAAAACTATAATAATCAAGATAGCATTTTACTAGTGATAGAACAGACACACAGATCAATGGAACAGAATAAAGGATCACACAAATATGAAGAACTGATTCAGACAAAGATCCAAAAACAACTCAGTGGAACAAAGTAACCTTTTCAACAAATGGTGCTAGACACTTAAGTCTCATACCTTATACAAAAGAGCTAAAAATGGATAATGAATTTAGAGTTAAAACATAAAAATCTAGGTATTTTAGAAAACAGTAAAAAAATTTTAGGATCTAAGACTAGGAATAATTTTTGAATTTTACATTAAAAACACTGGCCTATAGAAAAAGAAGGATTGATAAATCAGACTTCAACAAAGTTTTTAAATGTTTCTTCCTAAGGAAAAAGTAACCTAATGTAAAAATATCTGAAAACCACATATCCAACTAATGACTAGTATCAATAATACATAAAGAACTCTTAAAACTCATAATAAAAATAAACAATAATAAAAAAACTCCAAAAATGTATTAGGAAATGGTGCTCTGAAAAAATATTTGTTTGGCCAAACAGTTTGCTTCGGTTTATCTGTACAATATTATGGAAAATCCTGAACAATTTTTTGGCCAACCCAATAGTTTGGCAGCTTTGAATAAACATGCAGATGTTGTACAATACAAAAGTTTCACTACAGGGCATTAATTTCAGAGGAATGAAAATTCTTATTCACACAAAAACTTATACATAAGCAATCTTTGCAGATGTATTTATAATGCACAGAAACTGGAAACAACTCACTGAAAAGACCTTCAACAAGTGAAAGGCTAAACAAACTGGTACGTCTATCTAAATTAATACTACCCAGAAATAAAGAGAACAATCAATTTTATACAGTAACATAGAACACTCTCCAGATAATTTTGCTGAGTGAACAAAACCAATTCTAAAAGGCTATATACTGTATAAATCCATTTTTATAACATTATAGAAATGGCAAAATTATGCAAAAGGTTTTCAGACTAGTGGTTTCCATGGCTAGGAAGTGGGGGGGGGCAGGAAGGAAATGGATTTTGCAAAAAAAAATATTAACATGAGGGTACCTTGTTGGGATGGAGATATTCTGTACCTTAATTGTTCTGTCAATATCCTAGTTGTGATATTGTACTACAGTTGTATTATACGTTATCACTAGAAGGGACTGGGTAAAACAATACACAAGATCTATTGTTTTTTTAACAACTGCAAGTAAATCTTGTTCACTTGCCCAGTCGTGTCCAACTCTTTGTGACCCAATGGACTGCAGCACTCCAGCCCTCCCTGCCCCTCACCATCTCCCAAAGTTTGCCCAAGTTCATATTCATTGCATCAGTGATGCCATCCAGCCATCTCATCCGCTGATGCACGTAAATCTGCAATTATCTAAAATAATTTGAAAAAGATGGCACCCTGGGTTTGGCCCATGGCCAACATCTTTAGACCCTTGATACAGGACATTGACATATATGCACAGAAACCATTAATAAGGGTAAAACACACTGGAGAATAAATGACAGCAATTGTCATGTTTACAATGATCTTTGCACTTGCTTTGTTCTACAAGGCTATGGCGATTGGGTTATAAATAACATATTTGAGAGTTACAATTCTCTAGCTCAAGAAGAATTTAAATCTTCAAATAAGAATTCTGGGTATCTTTTAATTAAATATCAGAAAAATAGGCTCTAAGTGACACTTTGTCCTTACTTAATATTCAAAATACATTTCATATATATATTTATTGAAAGCCTAGACCAACTTATTACTGCACAAGAGTGACAAAAATAATATAAATCTACGTGGATGACCATTAAATTGCAGCTTCAACAAATTTACAGGCTCAAGTCAAAACCTTTTCCTAATTTCTTTCTTAAAGTTTTAAACAATTGCCCATATGTAACTTTTCCTGCTCTTATTTTGTGTCCATTTGTCCAGAGCAAGGCGAAGTTTTCACCCTGATAAAGTTTTGTAAAGGTTGACTGGGCCATCCTATAAAACAAGAGGTGACAGTGATCTTCGTCCAAAAATGTTGGCCCTAAAATTTGAGGACCTTTTTTGTTTTGCCTAATTTTCAAGCCCATGGCTACCTGAAAGCTTTACTGGCATCTTTGAAGAGTTCCATGAATTGGAGGAATCCTGACACTCAGGTTTCATTAGTTTCCTGGCAAAGCTGAAGAGAAGGTTAGAGAGGACTTGTGTAGCAGATGAAGCTACATATAATATTCTCATAACCTTTGAGAGTGACACAATGAGAAAGACTTGTCTTTACTTGAGTGGCATTCTATTTTGAAGGTCTTACTAAACAACAATTTAAAATTAAATTTTTAAAAAACCCTCACAAATGATAATCATTTAAAATTTGGCTCAACATTTTTCCTGAGCCTCATAAGAATCTACGTACTCACTGAAGCCTGAAAGTGGAACCCTTTATGGAAACTACAGAAAGTATTTTATCGGACTCTGAGGTTTCAAAAATGGACTAGATTTAGAAGAGGATTTAAAACATGGCTTATATAGGTTTTACATCCCAAAGTCCATTTGATTTTTTAAAAGTGTTTAAAAATTCTGAGGTCTGGTTGCTTAAAAAATAGTCTATAACCCTTATTATATTAAACCTTATTGCTTAAATATCCCTATACTATGCTGGATCCAATTGAATTCTCCAAACCTAAAGCACTCGTAATTCCTTAATCATTTTTAGAATACTGAAAATTTTTTTGTGAAGTTTCAGGGTTAGCCTCATCTTTAGGCTTTAGTTGGAATACTTCTAAGTCTGTTGAGTCTTTGAACCAGATTTAATATATGTGTTTAGGTTCACATGTGTGTGTTTACCTTTTCCATTATTATCTTTGTCTTCAAAGCTACATGCTTCTCTTAACATTAATAAATGAAGTACCTTTAAGGATTTCAAGATTCTGAAGTAATACTTTTAGAAGACTGGAGGAAAGTAAGACTATAGATAGGCATAAATTCCTATTTTTAAAATAGACAAAATGGAATTTGGAGAAGGGTCATGTCAATAAATGTGCAATTTGAAAACAGGAAAGTTTGATAATACAGTTCGGTCTTTAAAGGGGGGGTTTGTATAAAAATATGAAATTTGTGGGTTGAGACAAGGCTAGCAGCAGCAGCTAAATCCATGAGAAAAGATAAACTGTGTTAGGCTCTTACTTCTACCTTACAATCCCATTCCCCCCGCCCTGCTATTTCTCTTCATTTATTGGGAAGAAAGCAAAATGAAATAATTTATGGTGAAGTTGAACCTGAACTAGTTATGGGATTCAAGCAAGGAATTAAGGCATTTTCTCTGCTCCCCACTCCAATCCATTTTTCCTTTATAGGTGGTGAAGTGAAGTGAAATCGCTCAGTCGTGTCCGACTCTTTGCGACCCCATGGACTGTAGCCTACTAGGCTCCTTGGTCCATGGGATTTTCCAGGCATAGAGGTACCTAATAGCAGAATATTCCCTGCTCTTCCTTTTCAAAATGTAAAATGTTGCTGTCATTCACTTATCCATAAGCTCTGATCACCTAATACATTGTTGTGGTTATTATTTTACACAAAGAGATAACTTTTATATCACTAGGGATAAGAAGAATAAAAGATTTTATTTTACTTTCATTTCTTCCTTCTCTAATGCTCTTTTCTGTATGTTGATCCAACTTTCTGACCTACATGATTTTCTTTCTCTCTGAAGGACTTCTTTTGACATTTCTTGTAAGGCAGACCTACTAGCCACAAATTCCCTCTGTGTTTGTATGATAAAGTATTTATTCATCCTTCACTTTCAAAGGATAATTTACTGATATAGAATTCTAGGTTGGTAGGTTTTGTTTTTTTTTCCTGTCAACAATTTAAATATTTCATTCTACTCTTTTCTCACTGGCCTGGTCCAAATCCCTTTTGGCCCTTCTTTGTTCTGCTATGTGTCTGTGAGGTTGATTCTTACAAATGACATCTTCTTAGGTCATTGGCTAACTAGCCACTGGTGGTCTTGGAATGAGAGGTACAGACAAGAGAGCAGGCAGAGAGAGAGGATCTGAGGCATTTCTTTCCAATCCCTTCCCATCCTATTGGGGCCTTATTTTCCATGTGAAATCCACTCTTTCACTGTCCTACCTCATACTGGACTTGTTTCATGGATGTATTATTTTATTCACTTGAATAGATTGTTCTAAAATGCAATACATCTATCTCTTCCTTAAAACCACAATTTGATCTTAAAAACAACGGCAATAAGTAAGACATATCTTAAACAGAAACACTTTTCATTAATTGCAATTGACAAAATCATGATACACTTCAGTACATTATCATATTATTATTAATAGATAAAATACAGCAATTGAAAAATAATGAATATAGTTTATACAAATAATAGCAAAAATGTGAAATGAATAAAGTTTTACATATAATGCAATGTGATGAAGATTTATTTTATGTGCCAGTGAATAAAATAAGACTTGACAGTGGGTGGTTATATTGGTGACAAATACAAGGAAGTCCATTTATTAGCAAACTTTTTTGCTTTGGATTGTTTACTTGACTAAAGTATTGGAGCTCACGGTTTACACTCAAACTGCACTCAAGAAATACAGCTATACTGAGACATTACTTCAGGGCAAAACAGAGGCTAAATAGAGGATATGTCAAAACATGTGGAAATAGTGCATATGATGACAGAATGCTACTGGATTTAGAGAATGAAACTTCTTTCATTTGACCCTTAAGATTTGGGAAGAGGGACATTCAACAATGTCCTACCATTGGTAGTCTGTATCCTGATAGCCCTTTTTGTGTCCTGTAAACCCACCGACAGCTCTCAAAACACTCCCTTTATTGTGTTTCATTGAACCATCTGTGTCAGATTCTATTTCTTGCCAGGGTCATGGCTGATACAGGGAGATCAGAAAAATCAATAGCTTCTCCCTTTGAGGTAATAAAGTATAAGATGAAAATGAATGGGATTCATAGTTACTTTAATGCAGTATGCTTCTGTGTATATAAACAGTCTCTAAATTTTTCACAGCTATATCTGGTGGTTAGAGTATAAAATACTTCTTAGAAGTTAAAGCAATGGAATGTTTTGTCATTTAGAACAGCAATCATAATGATTCATCTGCTTTCAGCGTACTCTGTATGTGTGCTCAGTCACTCAGTTGTGTCTAAATCTTTGCGACCCCATGGACTGTAGCCCACCAGGCTCCTCTGTCCATGGGATTCTCCAGGCAAGAATACTGAAGGAGGTTGCCATTTCCTCCTCCAGGAAATCTCCAGACCTAGGGATCGAACCTACATCTCCTAACTGGCAGGCAAATTCTTTACCACTGAGCTACCCGGGAAGCCCACAATGTACTATACTTAGTGATAAAAAGCCTAAAATTGTTTATCTCAATATTTGTGTCTACATGAATAAGTCACTCCACTCATATATACACTCCACTCTGCAAAAACATGGTAACTGAAAGAATTTATTACAGTGCTGCAGAATGTGCATGAAGTTATCAAGTTTGATTCCAAACTGTCTTATTTTTTTCTGGTCTCTGTGCCCCTAAACTAGTCCATAAGCTAACAGATTTTCCCATTGTACTTAACTAAAGAGATGCTTTCAAAACAGAACTATAGAAGGTGAAGTTTCAACTGATATATATGAACCACTGTGGGGAGGGGAGGTAGAAATGGCCCCTATTTTTTTTTCTTCATCTCAATAAAGTTCAGAACTTTATATAAATATCTTTGTTATCAAGCCTGCTTTTTCCCAGCTTATTATCTATGAAGCTGTATCAATCTGAATGTTTTACATGTTGGAAAATAATTGAAAACATGGGGAAAATGACACAGATCCATCCTAATTTATGTAAAATAATGCCTTTAGAGTTTCAACTACTTAAGAGGTCTTTGTTTATTTTAAAATTTAGAACACTGAGTACTTTCTAATTAATTTATCATCTGCTTTATGATACAGGGATTATTGGTTAATACTGGGATATAAGCAAGTACCAGTCTTCATTTTATAACATGTATCATAAAACTGTAGGCTAAAGAATAGTAATTAAAAAACACACTGATGCATGACTTTAATGTAATTAAAAGGATGTTCTGCATTCATGAAAAATTATAGGTCTCTATCAATCCCTCTATAAATAATTATAACCTTATCACTTAAAATTATTTCAACATCATACACATATGGTGTATATTTAGTTATAGTCATTTAATTTTTTAAAAAATTGCCTCCCTTTCAAAACTGCAGGCTTGGACCTTTTCTTATTTTCCTTTTCTTTTTGTGATCATGTACACAATAGATGATAATACTATTATAGGTGTATAAGAAATACAAAAATATACTCTCACTCTAATCAATGTGAAGAACTGTTAAAAGGCACAAAATGATGAAAGAAATAAAAAAAAAATCTTATAAGTGGAGAGAAACATTGTGTTAATGAATTGGAAGACTCAACATGGAAAAGATGTTGATTTTCCACAAATTGACATGTGGGTTTGATGAAATTCCTACCAAAATATCAGCAAGGTCTTTTTTATAGACACAGGGAAGCTTATTTTAAAATATCTATGAAAATATATAGCCCTATAGTAGGTGAAACAATTTTGACAAGAATAAAGTGAGATGAATCATACCACCCAATGTTGAGACTAACTATGTAACTACAGTGTGGAATTGGTGGATGGACAGAATTATAGATCAATGCAACAGAACAGAGAACACAGAAATACACCTACACAAACATGTCCAACTGAACTCTAAAATCATTGCAAAAGCGAGTCTTGAGTCTTGAAGATTCATTTCAATGGAGGAATGAGTCTTCAAGAAATGGTGCTGGTGCAAGTGAACATTTATAGTTAAGAAAATTAAGTTTTACACTTTATACAAAATTAAATTATAAAACATAAAACTATAAATACTTTATAAATGTATGCAGAAATAGTATTTGTGATTTAAGCAAAGGCTTTTTATACTTGACACATTAAGCACAACCCATAAACAGAAAAATGGATAAATTGGACTTCATCAGAATTTTTAAAATTTGGCTGTGCAAAGGAGCCTAATAATAAAGTGAAATATAAGACACAGAAAGGGAGGTAATATTTGTACATCACTCATACGGACATGGACTAGTATCTAGAACATATAAATTACTCATAAAAGTCAAACATAAAAAGGTCCACTAGAAAATGGACAAAAGACACAGATATATTTTACTGAAGAGTACATACAGATGACAAATAAGTAAATTAGAAAGACATCATTGCTAGCCATTAGGGTACTGTAAATTAAAACTACAATGAGATAATACCGCACATCTATCTGGTCAGCCAAAATAAAAAATAGTGACAATACCAACTGCTAGCAAGGATATGGAGAAACTAGATCACTCACACAGTGTTGATGAAAATGCAAAATTCTACCTCTGCTCTGAAAAACAGTTTGGCAGTTTCAAAAATCAACAACAGTACCAATGACAAAACAAAATATGAAACCATCATATAAACCAGAAATTATACTCCAGGTATTTATTCCAGAGAAATGAAAACTTATGTCCATACAAAAGTCTGCACAAGACTGTTCAGAACAACTTTACTGGCTATAGGTCCAAAATGCTAAAAATCAATATGTCTCTCAATCAGGGAATGGTTTAATAAACTGTGGGACATCCTTCCCAATAAATGAATCAGCAATATACATTTGCAATAAAAAGTAAACTATTTGCTACATGTAGCAAACAACTTAGATGTCAAGGGAATCAATCTGACTGAAAAAGCTAATCCTAAAGTATTAATTTCTGTATTATTCTGTTTGTATACTATTTTTGAAATGACAAAATTAGAGATATGAACATTGCTGTCATGGGTGAGATGATACAAGTTGGCAGGAGGGAAGTGGGACTTATAAAAAGGCACCAGGAGGAGTCTTGTGGTCATGCGAGTGATCTAAATGTTGGCTATCATGGTGGATGCACTATCCTACATATGTTAAAACTGTACTGAGCTAAACACACACACAGAAACCAGTACAAGTTAAAACTGGGAGATCTGAATGAGTTCAGTGGTCAGCGCCAATATTCTGGTTGTGATATTATACTATACTAAGATATTACCATTGGAAGTAACTGGACAAATGTTATAGAGCATTTTCTTGCATTATTTGCTACAACTGCCCTTCATTTTGCAATTAGTTCAAATTAAATGCTGAATCAAAAAAATACAAAGAAAAGGAAACTTGCTCAAGCTTCTCCAGCTTGTGTCCCAGCTGGGACTCAAGTGAAGGGGAGAGGACTACTCTAGTCTCTGGCCATATCTTTCTAGTGGCCCTTGGAGGTCCCTGGCTGCAAAGAGGTAGACTAGAATTGGCCCATGGACAAAATTTTGCCACCATATAGACTTTCTAACTTCTAAGCTATCATCAGATTTTAAATCCAACATTGGCTTAGAGATACCTTTAGGGAAGAAACATAAATCCTATGGTCTTGATAAAGTGTATAGGAAAGCAATGGTTAAGATCATACTCTGTCGACCTCTGTCATTGAACAGGGTGTGTGTGTGTGTGTGTGTGAACATGTGATATTTTGCAGCAGTAACCTCCAGTTTCCTTAGCTGTTAAATTGGAGGTCACGACCATACCTAGCTCACAGAGGTTGCTTAAAGACACATATCTAGCAAAAGGTAGATTCAAACCTAGGCAGCCTGTGTGAGAGCCTCTACCCTTAGGATCTCATCTGTTCCTCCTGGAAACCCACATCTCCCATGGTCCCCATTCATGAGTAAGGACACCCCAGTTTAATTCACTCTGAGGAAGAGAAACATTTCCAAAGTTGCACAAAACCTGCCTAGTTGGTCTTGCCAGCTTAGGTTATTATGCAAAGCAAGGACCAGTATTTCCAGTCATTGCCCGGAGGGTCACTTCAGAGACATAAAAAAAGAGCTCTTTACAGAGCCACCTCGAAGAAGTATGACAATTCTTTTACCACCAAACAGCTGACAAAGGTTTCTTTGATTTTAGTGGCTTCATCCAAATCCAGGGTAGGGTGCAGTGTGGTGTGTGTATTAGTCGTTCAGTTGTGTCCGACTGTTTGCGACCTCGTGGACTGTAGCCCGCCAGGCTCCTCTGTCCATGGGATTCTCCAAGCAAGAATACTGGAGTGGGTTGCCATTTCCTTCTCCAGGGATCTTCCCAACCCTGGGATCAAACCCAGGTTTCCCACGTTGCAGGCTGACTCTTTACCATCTGAGCCAACAGGGAAGTCACCAGGACAGGGTAATCTCCCGCAATCTCTTAACAATGGAGACTCAGTGACAATTCACCATTTGTCCTTGCAAAAACCCCCAGGATGGTAAGTACAAGAACAGTTATTATCTTTGCAGTTACACATGTGCTATTATTCAATGTATCTTATGGATTAAATATGCCTGTTTCATCAACTCATCCCCATCAATCTGTGATGGAAAGAAGCAGATTTGGAGAAGGCAATGACAACCCACTCCAGTACTCTTGCCTGGAAAATCCCATGGATGGAGGAACCTGGCAGGATGCAGTCCATGGGGTCGCTAAGAGTCGGGCATGACTAAGCGACTTCATTTTCACTTTTCACTTTCATGCATTGGAGAAGGAAATGGCAACCCACTCCAGTGTTCTTGCCTGGAGAAACCCAGGGATGGGGGAGCCTGGTGGGCTGCCGTCTGTGGGGTCGCACAGAGTCAGACACGACTGAAGCGACTTAGCAGCAGCAGCAGCAGTACATTGATATAGATTTAGGGTCGTGAAGAAGAAAAACTGATGAGCAAAGCTTCCAGGAATGGCTCAGAGAAGGGCCATGCTCAACTAGCCTGAGTCTTCCTCTTGGCATGCCATCCTTCATTAAAATCAGTTTTAGCAGAAATAAAAAAGAAAGAAAGAAGCAAATTAGATACAAGAAGTAGTGATTAAATATCTCTCAACCTGCTCATGAACAGAACCCCAGAATATTTCAAAGTGAGAGTATATGACTTTAGGATCATTACTAAATTTTTGAGGGAAACAGTTATACAATATGAAATGATTTACTAGTTTCATAGCAGCCCAATCTACGAGTTTTCAAATTCTATAAAATGGACAGTTGTTTTTCTTCCTTTTGCTACACAAAAAGCTTTGAGACAGAGGATTTTCCTATCACTGAGCAATAACAACCAAATATAGGAATAAACCAAACACCACTGACATGGAGATTTTGGTATATCACTTTGGGTATAAAGTAGCCAAAGATATTTTTTAAAAATTATCTTACTCTTCTCATTTTTATTTTGTGATAAATTCTATGGTTTGTATAAAAGCATATATATGAGTTGCTTTATCTTGATATGTTTTGTCCTTTTGTCAGCTAAAATTATGTTAATTCCTCTATTTAAAAATTCAGTAATAAAGCATACCTCAGTATGTGAAATCTCATGAACCCTCATTCACACACATGTACATATACTCACACAAAAGCACAGCATGGTATCTACAATTAGCCTACAGAGTTCTTTTAAACTAAACATAATAGTTACTGAAAGAGATTCATAGTTCTTGAATCAATTTCAAATTAACCTGCCAGCCAGTTCCAAATGAATTTCCATTCCTGTAACATGGAAATTGTCCCATGACAAAACTTTCAGCAGGAACAAATTCATTCCTTCTTGAGTTTCTCATTTGTGAAACACTATGGTGTGTCACTCAGAAAGGGATCTGAATTACAATTTTTCCCCCAACCCCATAATCAGGTGCTTGAAATACAGAATTTAAAAGAGCATTGATGTTCAAACCTATCGAATTATACATATTATGTGCAACTTCTTGTATATCAATCATACTTCAACAAAGCAATTAACAAAATAAGAACAATATGAACTCATTTTGAGGTTTGTATACTTTTGAACCTGACACCTTCAAAGGCCACATTCCCTTGCTTTGTTCTACCTCACATGTATGCTCTAGCAGTGAAGATGTTCTAAATCAGAAGAAGTATATATAAAGACACACACATATACACAAAGAGAGAAACCACAGGATGTATAGAAGGAATCCACTACTTTAAACTGCAGGGTAATTGCTGCACATCTTAGATGCCTCTTGTAGTTTAATAAAGCATCATCCTAGTATTATGTAGGTAGTATCATATATATATTGCTGATTAAAAAAACCCAACAAACTGATATTCAGTGAGTTAAGAAATCGGCTGGCTCAAAGTTAGAACTGAGATTTTTTTAATCTTGTTATGTTAAACTTGAAACTCCAGGCACTATCATAACCTTTATGGGGGTTGCCAGATAACACTTAAGAAATCTGCTAAGTTAGGGACTGGTTAACAATAAGGTAATTAAATGTGTCGAAGTTTAAGTGAAGGCATCCATCAATACTGAGAAGACTTTTTCCAAAAAGCACCCTTGCTACTCACTGAGAAACAGCATCACCATCGCAAGGATTCTTGCTAAAAGTGCTGATTCTCAGGCACACTTCAAAGCTACTAAATCCAAGTCTGAAATTTAATAGAAATCTGGGATAATTTGGATTCACATGAAAGTCCGAGAAGCACTTATATATACAACTGCTATTTTCCAGTTGTGGCAAGACAGAGAAATAACTATGAAGTAATGTGAATATTTCATAAGGAAAAAGAGTACAAAAACTTCTTCATTTATTCCTTTATTACTTCTGAAGAAATTTTATAAAGATCTGTTAACTTCTAATTGCCCAAACCAGATATGTACCAAGGTTTAAATTTTAAAAATTAAATAGGTAAAAAGAGACAGAGAGATTCCAGAATGAAATCAAGCTATTTTTTATTAAATTCTTGATTTTAAAAAAAATGGCCCTTCCTTGACTAACCATGGGTATGGATAGTCGATTTTTTAACTATACAAGTTAATCACATTAGTGAATGAGAAAGTCAACAAAATCAAAATTTTTCTTGTATAATTTAAAGCATGCCAATAGCAATATGATAATCATAAAATCTGAAATACTCAACACACAGATATCAATTTATTAAACCTACATAAGTATGGAGTTAAGTTATTTTAGCCAAACATAGTTAAAGTAAATAATGGCTAAGTAGAAAACTAAATATTTTCTTAAGATTCTGAATTCAGCTAGAACTATTTATTCTCTGAGTTTACAAGGCGATCACTTAGAACAAAATGAAACTCTAGCCTTGGTTTGTTTTCTTTTCCCTGAAATGGTCAATTGAGGAAAAAACTGACTGGAGGATGAGTGGTTTTGTAACCAAGTAGGCAATGTTTCAGAATTTACTTCCTCTAATAAAGAAGAAATTATTATCCGTCCTATTAATGGAAAGTTTCTTGAGCACTACTGATCTTATCTAATGCTGTAGAAATAAAAAGAAATGAAAGGCTATGTCGCCTTTGAGTCTATTTTAATGTGGCCTGATAGAATCCAAAGAAGTTTCATTTTATAATGTGCTACACAATGAAAGTATATTGGCAAACTAATGTCTTGAAGCCATTCAAAAAATGCTTACAAAACAAATTATCAATATGTTCTTATGAGATAAAAAACTTTTTCAAATGCACCACTATAAATGGGGGTAAACACAGCTTTTGGTCTATTCTTCATGCTATCATGCACAAAAAAGCACATTATTCACATTTTGCTTTCAAATATGTAATAAATATTTTTTCTGGTTCATAACTTATTTATTGTAAGAGAAACTAGCTTGATTGAGTTTTACTAGAATATAAGTTATTTTTCCTGAAAAGTGTTTGAAAGATATAAGTTTTTGCTCCTTCATCATAGTTTTTAATTAATGTATTTCAATAACACTAGCTGATTATATGTCTAATTGATACTTAAGCTAAATGTACATGGCTACTTTTTAGGACTTTGGAAAGTGAGAAAGAACAACAACAACAAAAAAACAATGACTAAACATTAATTCCTGTAAAATATCAGGGAATCAATTGGAAAGTAAATGAAAATACTCTAGATATTCAAAAACTTTTAAATAAAACTGCATGCATTATATTTGTTGATAATCACTTAAAAGTTTTTTTTCATTATTCATTAAACAAAAGATAAAAGGAAAATTTAGCAGGTGAATCAGACCTGTTCTACAGGGTCTTATATTAGTTTTCTCTCTTTGAGCTCCTTATTTTGGTTTGTTTGCTTGTTTTTGTTTTTTGACTTTTTTTCTTTTTTGTTGGCCGTGCTTCATAGCTTGTGGGATCTTAGTTCCCCAACCAGGGATCAAACCCAGGCCACAGCAGATAAAGCACCAAGTTCTAACCATTGGACCATCAGGAAGTTCCCTGTACTCCTTATTTTTGATGCGACAAATATTTCATGATAAGGTTCGAGTTTGGCCATAACATTGGACAGCTGGGCAGCCAAAACAGCTACGAATTTTAACTGAATTGTAAGCAAGTGCTAGAATTTCCATTTCCATTTAAATGAGTACAGAAACTACTTTGTATTACAGAAGTGATGCTTATAATTTTTTCCCAATTTTTAAGAGTTTGGGTGATTTCAATTTTTTCAGAAAAAGTTCTTAACATCTAACATATTTTGTAACCCATGAGGAACACACAAATGTTGAACATGTTGAAAATATGGTCTATTGACAGTGGGAACAGCAAAACCCGAAACTAAATGTACTTTTTCTTGAAAGAAATAAAAAGCAATTCAAAAAGAGTACAAGTTTAGTTTCTGCAGCTGGAAACAATGCAACATTGATTTGGCCTTGTTCTAAATCCATCTGGTAACTCATAACTGGTTGAAGAGTAAAATGTCATGGAATCACAGTTTCTAAGTTTTCTAAGGCATGTGGCTTACGTATGCTATGTGGAATAATATTCATGTCTATATAATACTCCACAGAGCAGTTAAACTATTCATAATATACATTTGTATGTAAGTGTATATATGTGGTAGAATATACACACAAATATATAAATAGACATGAATATGCTGTGTCTATTTTTATTCATTATAAGCTTTGGAAAACTCAGAATAATGCTTTTAAAACCATTTCCCTCCAAATATCAAGTGTGTTAAACAGTGAAGAAAACTATTCACAACAAAAACATTTCTGACAGAAATGGAATCACAAAAATCTGTTACATATTCTAAGTTTTATTTATTCTTTGTGTGTACACAGGGAAGCAGTTGCAAAGAAAAAAAGAATTTGAATTTGAAACTGTATAGAAAAATTCCATACCTTAAGATATATAAAACAGTACCAGACAAGAGATGTATAGCTAACCTTAAGAATAAAAGCCATATTATGTGCAGGGCTAAACCATTTCAAAGACACTGTCTGATTAATTAGCAATGGTAAAGATTTGCATAACTGCTTGGAAACAAAGTGCTTATTCTTTTTTTCTTTCAATTAGTTGAACTCGTACTTTGCAATTGTATATAACTATATTTTGGGTGTGAGTCCTATCTAATTTATTTGTCCAGAGAGCAAAAATAAAAATAAGCAGATAAAT
Source organism: Cervus canadensis (assembly GCF_019320065.1). Taxonomy (NCBI): domain Eukaryota; kingdom Metazoa; phylum Chordata; class Mammalia; order Artiodactyla; family Cervidae; genus Cervus; species Cervus canadensis. The sequence goes on along the minus strand of NC_057419.1, from coordinate 66,938,011 downwards.
ATAGATTAAATCAAATTACAAGATTAAGAAAATTCACAGAAATTGAGAAACTGGTCTAATTTAACATACAGTATTACAAACCATATTTATTCCTAATTTATGTATAACAATGTACAATTTAATTTAAAAATGACCCTTACTCCTGCCCATCTAGCATCCTTATTGCCCATGTTAGCAGAATCCCAATTTTGTACATATATAAAGGAGTACTGTGCTCAGGGAATGTGCCAGTCCCAAAGAAGAAAACATGATTGTCCCAGGACGGTCATATTGCTTCTGTTGCTTTTTTGCTAGTAATTGATCAGAATGGAGTCATCTTGACCTGCCTAAAAACAATGACAGGCAAGGTACTGAAACTGACAAGGACCCTGTGGGGATCTGGGGCATGGAAGCCTTTCTGTCTCCATTTCTTATTTGTGGGGAATAGATTCCAGCTTCTGAGACCTTCCCTGAGTCCTAAAATGCAGGTTTAAACAGTTGCTCAACAGGGAAGGGAAGATGCTACTCCAGAGACAAGGAAGGGGCAGTCAAGAAACAATGGTACAGCCTTGGGGCAAGGTCCTGGTTCCACCTCAGTTCAGTCCAGTTCAGTCGCTCAGTCGTGTCCGAGTCTTTCGAACCATGGACTGCAGCACGCCAGGCTTCCCTGTTCATCACCGACTCCCGGAGTTTACTCAAACTCATGCCCACTGAGTCGGTGATGCCATCCCACCATCTCATCCTCTGTCGTCCCCTTCTCCTCCCACCTTCAATCTTTCCACCTCAAGGGATACACATAACAATATCTGTGAGCTCTTACAGAACTAAAATCCTCAACAAATGGAAGATGTAAGCATTCTTCACTCCAGATTAAAGGAGCAAGAGCTCTTCAAGAGACCAATGGAGATTAGATTGAAGAAGTACTGGCCCTCAATGTACCCTAATCGTTATCAGCAAATGCACCTTTCAACCACTGCTATAAAACATCTCACCAGGTTAGGACATACAAGGGATACAAGCCTGCTTTGTTACCTCTTACCTGGCAAAGCTTCTGTGCTTCTCAAGACTTGTGACCCTAAATGAATTACAATACCAGTTTTTCTGGTTCTCCAGCTCCCAGACATCAGATTGTGGGACTTCTTGGCCTCCATAACCACCTGAGCCAATTCATATAATAAATCTCCTCTTGTGTGTGTGTGTGTGTTACACACACACATATATATATTTATTTATATCCTACTGTTTTCATTTCTCTGGAAAACTCTAATACATAACTTCTGGAAATTTTATCAAAAAATATGCACACATACATCACATTTAAGAGATTATATGAAAAATGTATTTCCTCTCCTTAATATTATTAATATTTAGGTATTTTCTCATAAGGAAAATAACCCATGATTGGCCATTTATATTCATTTTGCATGTTTGTATTGGTATTTTCACAAGAACAACGCTTTATTTCTTCTTGATTAATTTCAGCCAATAATAGTTTCTCTATCTTACAGTTCAGTTGAGTGACTTTGAGCTTCCCTCATAGCTCAGTCAGTAAAGAATCTGTCTGCAATGCAGGAGACCAGGGTTTGATTCTTGGGTCAGGAAGCTCCCCTGGAGAAGGAAATGGCAACCCATTCCAGTATTCTTGCCTGGAGAATTCCATGGACAGAGAAGCCTGGCAGGCCACAGTCCCTGGGGTCGCAAGAGTTAGATATGACTAAAAGACGACAACTGGTATTTTCACAAGAACAACGTTATATTTCTTCTTGATTCATTTCAGCCAATAATAGCTTCTCTATCTTACAGTTGAGTTGGATAATTCCAGATTCTGAGTCACTATGAAATGAGAACATGACAAAAAGAAAATCAAACTAAAACCATAAATAATGAACACCAAGAGGGGATCCATATCCTGTTGAGAAACCATGCTTATACACATTTTAGTATTTACATTTCAAGTGCCTATTGCAATTAACAATTTAACTAGAAGTTTGATATGGGCCAAGATTAATAAAATGGGAGTTTATTTGTGAATCTATAGAGAAAAATTAGGTCTATATGACAATTATTTAATAACGAACAAATGAACCACTTTGGCTTAAAAAGAACTAGAAAATTATGGAAAGACAAGCTTTATAGAAAGTGAAGTGGAAGAATTCATCCATTATTGCTCAAAATAGATAAGTTAATCATGTCACAGTAGAACAAAGTAATTGCCAATGAATGATTTTTAAACATCTAGGGACTATGGAGGTGTTGAAAGCTAAACTTAAAAGAGAAAAAACAAACTATGTTTAGTTACTGCTGATCTGTGAAACAGAATAAATGTGCATGGCAAAAGAAAATCTGGAAGGATTTTATGTGAACTCTCCTGTTTAAGTGCCAAAATTCCAGTGGAATCTTGACATTTCACAACAGATGTCAACAGTCACAAAGTAAAAGTATCAGCTTTTCTAGTGGTCCTCTAGCCAGGGAACCCAATAAATCCATAAAGTACTAATAGCATTTTCTAAACTTTATTTAGATCATCATTTTTACTTATTAATTTTCTTAATTTCATAATAATTTATTCACAGAGACAACCAGAAAATCCCATAATTAATTAGCAATGGCTTTTGATTAGTATTTTAAGATAATTGTCAAATCAAACCCTTAAAACTTCTAATATCATTTGCCTGTAAATGAGAAATTGTCCATTAAATTAAATAACAGCTTTTATTCATTCTTATATGAGTAAAAATTATTTTGTAAATAGTAAAAGGAAAATTTCATCCAAAAATCATTTTTTAAATTATTTTTGCATTTAAGTATTTGGGAATATATTTCCAGTAATCTTGACCAGTTGAAAATCAAATTTCAACAGTACTAATTATTAATTACTACTAATTAATTACTAATAATTTACTACTAATTACTAATTAAGTAACTAATGCTTAATTATATATACATTTGCTTTATTTCCTATCACATAGGTTAATTTTTCTGGAACTCAAACTATATTTTTTCAGTGCATTTATTTATTTTTATTGGAGCTTATATACTTTTAAAGTGAATTTGAAATTTATGCTCTTAAAATTATAATAAAATCATTGGCTTACAAAAAAAGATGTATCAAATTAAGAAAACTGTATTGAAAATTTCTAGTGTTTATAATTATCCTAAAATTTGGGGGACTGGGGTATATTAGATATATGCCAAGACAGTTATCAAATTTTTTCGTGTGTCTTATGAAATTGTAAGGAAATTTTATTCCTTCATTAGTCTTTTCTTCCTATATTTAGATATAGATTTTTATCATACAATTCTTGTATTAGTAAGGAGATGATGCAAATCATTTGAAATCAGTTTTAATATTCAACAATTTTAAGGTTCATTATTTTATGTAATGATTCTCAGAAAGAATAAATTAGAGAAAAAATAGTAATCAGAATACTAAAATAGAAATATTTAGATTGGATGCTTTGATAAATAGATAACCTAGTACCAGTTATTAGTATCTGCTTGGGAAAAATCCAAAATGTGTATAAGATTGGTTAACAAATTCAGTTCTAGATATTCTTTTTATTTCAACAGGCACACACACAAGCCCAGACTGTCTACTGATAGGTTTATAATTTTTACAAGAGAAAATTTCTTTAATAACCTAAAAGCTACTTGAATGATTATTTAAGAAGCAGACTGACTTATAAGATAGGACATTTAAAATTTTCTCAATCATGTAATTTTACTATTCTTAAATGGTTATCCTTCTATGTATTTCAGTGTCATTTTATGGTGTGGACAGGTTGCAAATTTTGAAAGTCCCTTATACATTCATGTATGAACAAGAGCGACTGCACTGGAAGTAATCTCTTTAGCACTATATTCAAAGAAACTTCCTGGTGTGACAATCATGAGCAGACATTTAGCAACTATCAGGAAAAACTTAATCTTATAACTGAGCAAATGTCACTGGCCCAGTCATTAAATTCAACAAGCCTAAATAAATACCAGGGTTAATTTTAAATAAATGCCACTATTATACTGAACAAAATCAATAGAGAAATAATTATTACATAGTTTTAGTTGAATGAATACATTTGTTACATTCCTAAAAAATGGGGAAAGCATTTTTTATTCCAGAATAAAGGTGATAAAAGAGATTGCCACCCACATGGAATATCTCCAGGACAGATCATATGCTGGCCACAAAGCAATCCACAGTAAAATTAAGAAAACTTAAATCATATAGCATCTTTTCTAACCATAATACTATGAGATTAGAAATGAACTATAAGGAAAAATAAAAAGCAAAAAACACAAACATATGTAGGCTAAGCAATATTCTACTAAACAACCAATGGGTCACTGAAAAACTCAAAGAAGGAATACAAAAAATACCTGGAGATATATGAAAACAAAGACACAATGATCCAAACTCTGTGGGATGCGGCAAAAGCAGTTCTACGAGGAAAGTTTATAGTGATACAATCTTACCAAAGAAAAAGGAAAAATCTCAATCTAACTTTATACTTAAAGCAACTAAGAGAAAGAACAAACAAAATCTAAAGTTAGTAGAAGGAAAGAAATCATAAAGATCAGAGCAGGAATAAATGAAATAGAGACTAAGAAACCAATAGAAAACATCAATGAAATTAAAAGCAGATTCTTTTGAAAAGACAAAATTGATAAACCATTAGCTAGACTGATAAAGAAAAAAACGGTGAGGGCTCAAATCAATAAAACTACAAATGAAAAAAAAAGTTACAATTGACATCACAGAAATGCAAAGGATCATAAGAGCCTACCACAAGCAGCTATATGTCAATAAATTGGATAACTAGAATAAATGGATAAATTCTAAGAAGGATAAAATCTCCCAAGACAGAACCAAGAAGAAATAGAAAACACAAATAGTCCAATCACAAGTATTGAATTTGTGATTAAAAAACTTCCAACAAACAAAAGTCTATGACCAGATGGCTTCACAGGTGAATTCTACCAAATATTTAAACATTTGGAGAAGCCATTTACCTATCCTTCTGGAAACATCCACCTATCCATCTGAAACTATCCCCCCCAAAAAAATTGCAGAAGGAACAATCCCAAATTTGTTCTATAAGGCCACCAATCATCCTGATATGAAAATCAAAGATACCACAAGAGAAAAAATAGAAAGAGAAAATTATAGGCCAAAATCACTGCTCAACATGGATGCAAAAATCCTCAACAAAATACTTGCAAACTTAATCCCACAGTATAGTAAAAAGAACATACATCATGATCAAGTGGGATTTATCCCACGGATGCAAGGATTTTTCAATATCCACAAATCAAACAGTGTGATATATCACACTAACAAACTGAAAAATAAAAACCATATCATGATCTCCATAGATTCAGAAAAAGGTTTTGATGAAATACAAAATCCATTTATAATAAAAACTCCCCAGAATGTGGGCATAAAGGGAACCCTCCTCAACATAATAAAGGCCATGTGTGGTTTCCCTAGTGGTTCAGTGGTAAAGAATTCACCTGCAATGCAGGAGACATGGGTTTGACCCTTGGATCAGGAAGATTCCCTGGAGATAGAAATGGCAAACCACTCCAATTTTCTTGCCTGGGAAACCCCAAGGACAGAGGAGTCTGGCAGACTACAGTTCAAGGGTCGCAGAAGAGTCAGGTATGATTCATCAATTAAACAACAACAACAATGACATACAGCTAACATCATATTCAACAGTGAAAAGCTGAAAGCATTTCCGCTAAGATCAGGAGTAAGATAAGGATTTTTACTCTTGCCACCTCTCTTCAACCTAGTTTTGAAAGTCTTAGCTACAACAATCAGAGAAGAATAAGAAATAAGACGAATCTAAATTGAAAAAAAAAAAGTATAACTGTCACTGTTTAAAGACGACATGATTCAGTCGTTTAGTCGCTCTGTCGTGTCTGACTCTTTGCAACCCCATGGACTGTAGCACACCAGGCTTTCCTGTCCATCACCAACTCCCAGAGCTTACTCAAACTCATGTCCATTGTGTTGATGATGCCATCCAACCATCTCATCCTCTGTTGTCCCCTTCTCTTCCCACCTTCAGTCTTTCTCAGCATCAGAGTCTTTTCCAGTGAGTCAGTTCTTCGCATCATGTGGCCAAAGTATTGGGGCTTCAGCTTCAGCATCAGCCCTTCCAATGAATATTCAGGGTTGATTTCCTTTAGGACTGACTGGTTTGATTTCTTTGCTATACAAGGTACTCTCAAGAATCTTCTAAAATACCACCATTTGAAAGCATCAATTCATCAGCATTCAGCCTTCTTTATGGTCCAACTCTCACACCCACACATGACTACTAGAAAAACCATAGCTTTGACTATACAGACCATTGTTGGCAAAGTGATGTCTCTGCTTTTTAACATGCTGTCTAGGTTTGTCATAGCTTTTCATCCAAGGAGCAAGTGTCTTTTAATTTACGGCTGCAGTCCTGTACACAATGATTTTGGAGCCCAAACAAATAAAACCTGTCACTGTTTTCATTCTTACTCTATTTTCCATGAAGTGATGGGACTAAATGTGATGATCTACATTTTTTGAATGCTCACTCTCCACTTTCACCTTCATCAAGAGGCTCTTTACATAAAGGGTCCCAAATAGCCAAAGTAATCTTCAGAAAGAAAAAGGGATCTAGAGGAATCAGCCTTCCTGACTTCAGATAATACTACACAACTATAGTCATCAGAACAGTATGATACTAGCACAGAAACATAGATCAATGAAGCAGGGTATAAGCCCAGAAATAAACCCACATACCTATCACCAATTAATCTAGAACAAAATACATAAGAATATACAATGGAAAAAATATAGTCTCTTCAATAAGTGGTGCTAGAAAAAAATGGAGAGCCACATGTAAAAGAATGAAATTAGAACATTCTCTAATACTGCACACAAAACCTCAAAATGGATTAAAGACCTAAATATAAGACCAGATACTACAAAACTTAGACAAAAAACAGGCAGAACACTCTTTGGCATAAATAGCAGCAACATTTTTTTTTCTGGATCTGTCTTGTAGAGTAATGGAAACAAACAAAAAATAACAAATGGGACCTAGGGAAACGTAAAACCTTTTGCACAGCAAAGGAAACCATAAACAAAATGAAAGGAGAACCTACAGAATGGGAGACAATATTTTCAATTGATGTACCTGACAATGGATCAATCTCCAAAATATACAAACAGTTCATACAGCCTAAATCAAAAATAACAGAAAATGGGCAAAAGATTTAAATAGACATTTCTACAGAGAAGCCATACTGATGGCCAAGAGCCACGTGAAAGGATGCTCAACCATCACTAAGTCTTAGAGAAATGCAAATCAAAACTACAAATGGGGTATCCCCTCACACTGGTCAGAATGGCCATCATTAAAAATTCTATAAATACTAAACGTTGGAGAGGGTGTGGAGAAAAAGGCACCCTCCTACACTGTTGGTGAGAATGCAAATTAGAATACTCATTATGGAAAGCAGTAGGGAAATTTCTTTTAAAAACTAAAAATAGAGCTGACATATGACCCAGCATATATGCTGGGCATATATCCACAGAAAACCATACTTTGAAAAGATATCTGCACCCTAATGTTCACTTCAGCACTATTTACAACAGCCAAGGCATGGAAGCAATCTAAATGTCCATTGACAGAGAAATGGATACAAAAGACGTGATACATATATGCAATGGAACATTACTCAGTCATTAAAAAAATGCTATTTGCAACAACATGGACAGACTCAGAGATTATCATACTAAGTCAGACAGAGAGGGACAAATACCATCTATCATTCATATGTAAAATCTAATTTTAAAATGATACGAATGAACTTATTTACAAGACAGAAACAGATTGCAGATTTTGAAAAAAATCTATGGTTACCCAAGGGGAAACATGGCCGGGAGGGATAAATTAGGACCTTATGATTAACATACACACACTAATGCATACAAAATAGAAAACCAACAAGGACCTAATATGTAGCACATGAAACTACTCAATATTTTGTAATAACCTATAAGGGAAAATAATCTAAAATATATATATATATATGTATGTAAAACTGAATCACCTTTCTGTGTACCTGAAAGTAACACAATATATTTCAATGAACATAAATAATCTTTAAAAGAAATTTGCCTACTGAAAATATTGCCTAGTGAAAATATTCCATAGATATTTGTTTTTAAAAATAGTTTAATATTAGTCCGGAGTGAAGATATATTTCAGATTTATATAATCCCCTTCTTAAACTTGTAACTGTACAACAAACATCACTTGGCTATCTTCAAAAGAATATGAAAGAAATAAATAATATGATAGGAAGACCAGTGAAGCAGCTATATGTCTGGGTTTTATGCTATAATAACTTCAAAGCTTTAGGTAGATCACTTAACCTCCCTTGCTCCCCAGTTTTCTCATATGTGAACAGGACTGGATGATCTTTCAAATGAATTCCAACTCTAAAACTCTTTTTCTCCATGGTCTACCTGAAGAATTCTTCCTGTAACCAATTAATTCTATCTACATCCTTGATTTTATGTAACATTATACTTAAAACAAATGGACAAAGCATCACACCACGTTAGTGATTTTTTTTTTTTTAATTATCTGAGCTAAAAATGGACTTATTCCACAAGCTATTCCATACATATCAGCCTTCCTATAAGGTCACAATGCAAAACTTTTGGAGGCAGAAATCTCTGTAAAATATAACATGATAGACAGCATTTTAAATTGCTAATACTCCCTTTCTTGTTCAGTCGATCTTTGCCTAGTACTTCAGATTCAAAAGACTTCAAAGCTTTCATACTCTGAGACAGGGCATCACAGATTAATTCTCTTCTATCCTATACTTCTTATTCCTTTAGGACTTGTACATGAGGTTTAAAATTATCTATGTCTGCCTGTGTTAAATAGATATTAGCTAAAGACTAACTTATTGGTGATTATATGTACCAAGGAAGAAAATTTTCACAACTTAAGTAGTAGTCTATTTTTCTTTCCTTTTCCTTTTTTGACAGTTTAATCATATGTCTGAGTGAGAGCTTAGATTTCACAGACACTTTGGTTCACTGGTAGTCTCACAAACTCAGCTGCATTTCATAATATTTAGATCCATTATCATGAAAAAGTCATCTTACACATTCATATACAAAAATAAAAATGTTTTCATGTGTTCTCAATTGTCTAATTATTTTATATCTGTATATAACTTAGCATGCTGCTGATGTGGAGACAGCAACAAATTTAATTCCAGATATTTTTGGTCTAGTTCAAAATACAAAAAAATATACTGTGAAGAACTGAAGGACAAAACATTGAGAAGTCATGATGTAATGGAGTAGAATGGACAATATTTATTGTTTAAAAATTAGTTTTCAACAGGCACACAAAAAGGAAATTATGTGCGAGTCTGAGAGTATCACTATACAAACCTCAAGCATGGTTGTATTTCTCTAAATATTTTTCCCTAGAAAAGTATGGTTTCAAGCTTATATGATCAATAACTACACATTCTGAATTAAAATAGAAACTGACTTTTCAATGGAGAATGTATATGTGTCATAAATCTCTGAAGAAATAAGGTACATTCATATTTTAATTTTAGGTTTCAGACACAAATGTTTAGTAAACTCTGCTTTTTGTTTCATCTGAACTATCATATAGTTGGAGAAATACATTTGACAAAATAAATGATTATTGTGTACCTACTCAAAAGTATTCACTTTAAATTACTAAAACTTAAGAATATTAAATGATAAATGTGATGTTTCATTTTAAAATAAAAGGTACAGAAGAAAGATCCTATGATGATGCACACCATCACTAATTCCTCTTTATAAAATAGTTCCTTCTTCAGCTTTAATTAAAAAAAAACACTATCTAGATATCTTTAGCCCCTTCATAAATATGTAACTGAGTAATACATCTTGAATACATTCCTAGTCACCATCTTACACATAAAAATCCAGAGATTTTAAATATAACTTACCTGCAATTTTCCTATTTTCAAAAAGGCGTACGTTCCTTTTTAATGTTATCAAGGGATTTCTGGAGACCGACGAAGAAACAGGTATCCGTTTTTGAGAAACACTCACTGCAGGAAAGAGGGTGCTACTGTGGATTTGCATTTAATATAAATACTACCTACATCCCCTTCAACTAGAATGAAAACAGAAAAACCTGTGTTTCTAACACAAAAATAAGTTTCTTCTTGATATGGTAGTTGATTGCAAAAAAATATTTTGTGTGTAGAGATGGTTCCACCAATTATTTTTAGCATCATGCTATTTTCATTTAGAAAGGTCAGAGGAGTTCTTTGCTCAAACCAACGTGATTTTCCTAATAAGCTCACCATGCTAAGTGATCCAACAGAATTGCTCTGTATGCTAATAAGGAGAGTAAATGGCATTACTTGACAGAACTGTTCTTTCAATGGTGGTTCATTCCAAGAGATTAATTTATCCATACTTGTCTAGTGTTACATATACACTATTAAATATGCTATGTAGCATCTTTCTCATTTCACCCTTACACTTTGCTATTTTGTATGAATATTTGTAAATAAGTCATATAATTTCATCTGTTAGTAATCATGATGATGAAACTGTCATACTATAATAGAGGCAAATCCAAGGTATTAGAGAGCCCTATTATTTTTAATTTGTTCCTGTAGGATATCCCATTTTGCACAGTAATTATTCTTCTAAGTTTCTTGCCATCCTTCACATTTAGTTAGTGGTTAATTCACTATCAGAGGAAAGCATTTTTTTCTTTTCCTGGTGGCCACTGAGGATGAATAAAAAAGAAATCACCCTATCATTAAAGATACCAAAGCCTCAAGTGTCCTACTCACTCTAGTTGCATCTACAGAGATTCCCACCAGCACAAAAGATCAAACTCTGGTATCTACACTGGTGAGAAAGCATTTCAGAAATGGGATCATTCCCATAGCAGTTATTCTTGTTACCAGTTTCCACAAGAGTCCTGAGGAACAAAATTTCCATGTTTTCCTACAGTTATTAGACTGTTGGCTCGTAATGACATTATGAATATACAACCTGCTATTGTTTCAGCCCAATGTTTTATGCATTATATTTTAAGAACAGTACAAAATGCAACATTAAAATTCTAAAGTGAAAAATAATAGCATTATGGCTCATTACATTCTATATTGTGGTAGTCTGAACTGTGAGTAACTGTACTGTCACCCTGTCAAATCTCCCTAAAAGATCTGCTATGATGTTTTACCAAATGCCATTCATTTCACAGATATAACTGCACTAAAGTGTTCCAGTTCGGAAGCATATTGTAAATGTTTTAAAATGTTTTCACCTAGTCACCTGAGAACCACCTGCACAGAAAACTAATTGTCAATTACACCAACAATAACAAAACTTTTGCTGCTCATAATAGTTGTCATAAAACACAAAACAAAATAACATACTGAGCTTTTTGATACAATTTTCCAACATTCTCAGTATATTCCTAATTCTTTTTAGAGACAGAATTTCAAGGTTTTCCTGAACAACTTGAGAGAAGATGATAGAAGCATTTATCTGAAAGTTTTCATTGCTTTTAAGGTGAAATGACTGGCAAATAAATGACTGCAGTTGGCCCTAGAAATGTCTTTTTCCACTTGAGCCTGGGATGTCCTTAAAGCTCTTACACAATTATATAATATGATATTCCAAGGTCCTTTGCTGCCATCATTTTATCATCTTTACACAGTCACTCCCACTACAGCTTTGCTCATAACTGAAGGATCATCTGCCATTGATAGTTTGTTCTGAATTTAATTCTATTATGTAGTACATATTCTATTAATACTCATGTTGGGGCAAGCTCTCTTGACTTTTCTAACTGCTTATTAAATAGCCAAGATGTTGTTTAAGGAACAAGTGACAAATTAAAAAACATGTATGAGGCTTTGACTAGCAGCCAGAATAATACCAGGTTGAATTAATTAACATAATAAACATATGCAGAAGGGGAAAATAAAATATCTGCTATTATACAAATGAGTCTTATTTAAATACACATGTTTGAAAATAAGTGCTTTCAAAGGAATTATTATACACTCCAGAGCATACGGTACTCAACTGAGCATGCTTTAAAACTGTCCTTAAAGTAACATGCTTTGTCCTAATAAATATTTTTAATATACTTTATTGTCTAGAGGAGTTTTAGGTTCACAGAAAAATTGAGAGGCATGTACAGAGGTTTCCTACACAACCTCTGTTCCCCCATAGGCACAGCCTAACCCATTATCAAATTTCTATAGGAGAGTGGTATATGTGTTACAGTTAATGAACCTACACTGATACAGCATCACCCACAGCCCATTGTTCACACTAGGGTTCAAGTCTCACTACTGCACATTCTGATTTTTGACAAAATTATAATATATACCCACCACTGTGTTATCATGAATTGAGTCACTAACTACCCTAAAAATTCTGTGTTCTGCTATTCACCATTTCTGCCCCCAACCCGTGGAAACCATTGACCCTTTGCTGGTTTCCACAGCTGTGCCTTTCCTAGAATGTCATGTGATTGGAAGCATACAGTATGGAGTCTTTTCAGATTGGCTTCTTTAACTTAGCAATATACATTTAAGTCTCCTCCATGTATTTTCCAGGCTTGATAGCTCATTTCTTTTTCAGTTCAGTTCAGTTCAGTTCAGTCGCTCAGTCGTGTCTGACTCTTTGCGACCCCATGGACTGCAGCACTCCAGGCCTCCCTGTCCATCACCAACTCCCGGAGATTACTCAGACTCATGTCCATTGAGTCAGTGATGCCATCCAACCATCTCATCCTCTGTGTTCCCCTTCTCCTCCTGCCCTCAATCTTTCCCAGCATCAGGGTCTTTTCAAATGAGTCAGCTCTTCACATCCGGTGGCCAAAGTATTGGAGTTTCAGCTTCAACATCAGACCTTTCAATGAACACCCAGGACTGATCTCCTTTAGGATGGACTGGTTGGATCTCCTTGCAGTCCAAGGGACTCTCAAGAGTCTTCTCCAACACCACAGTTCAAAAGCATCAGTTCTCCGGCACTCAGCTTTCTTTATAGTCCAACTCTCACATCCACACATGACCACTGGAAAAACCATAGCCTTGACAAGATGGACCTTTGTCGGCAAAGTAATGTCTCTGCTTTCTAATATGATGTCTAGGTTGGTCATAACTTTACTTCCAAGGAGTAAGCGTCTTTTAACTTCATGGCTGCAATCACCATCTGCAGTGATTTTGGAGACCCAAAAAATAAAGTCTCTCACTAATATTCCCATTGCCTGAATGTACCACAGTTTACTAATCCATCACCCTGTTGAAGGACATGTTGGTGTCTTCCGAGTTTTGGCAACCGTCAACAAAACTGTTATAAATATTTGTGTGCAGATTCTTTTTGTTTGTGTGTGTGGATATGCCTTCAACTCATCTGTGTAAATACCATGGAGTGTGATTACTGGATCATATGATAAGACTATGTTTTGTTAGTTAAGAAACCACCGAACTATCTCCCAAAGTGTCTCTACCATTTTGCATTCCCATCATTAGTGAGTGAGAGTTCCTATTGTTTCACATCTTCACCAATATTCAATTGCCGTTAGTATTCTGAGTTTGACTATTGAATAGGTATGTGTTGGAAAATTCTTTTTATAGCAATAATAATTTTCCTTTCCTGAAGTGGTATTTTTTGTATTCTTTAAGAAACACTCCTAAAACCCAAAGACTGAATAGAAATGAATTTTCACACTCTTTCATCCACTTACTTTTCAATAGCATAGACAACAGCATTGCCCTACTAAAAATATCCAAGTTGTATCTTTTCACAAGACCATCAAACAATTGAAAGCAGGAAAATAGCAAGAAAAATAATAAATCTTGTATTGAGTAGGTATCTCTTTAAGAAATAATTATTAGGGCTTGAAAATGTACAAGATTATATGCAGATTTTCTGTTGTTTTATATCAGTATTATTAGAAAATTCATGAAATGACTTACTGAAAAGTAAGAAAATTTTTTGTATCAGCTTAACATGCAATTGTCTCAAAAATGAAACAGGATTAGTTTACTGTTATATGTTCTTACAGAATCCATTCTGTTTTTCTGTGCTTTATCATCTTATATACTCATTACAAAAAAAAAAAAAAAAAACTCATTGCCAGTCTATTTGTTGATGACAGCCTGTAAGGCACTTTAGTATAGAAGTTTTGTCTATGCCCGCATGCTCCCTAAATGTTCAATTAGCGTTTGTCGACCTAATTGTCAGGTATCATGCTAGCTGACAGGAGTATGATGGAAAACTACAACAGTAAAGACAGCAAACCACATACATATGACAGTCCTAGCTCTTAAGAGTCTATATTCTAGAGGGTTATGTAAATAAAAACAACAACAACAGCAATTAAATGCAGGTTTATTAGGGAACTATTGGTATTTAGGAATCACAGAGGAATATCATTTAAGCTATATTTATCTCTATTAATTCAAATTCCTGCAAAATGATTACACTTTTAAACTTGGACACTCTTCTCTTTCATAGAGAAGATAGAGACAAAAGAAAAGCCTTTATGTTAATTTTAGTGCATCACAATAATTTGAATATACTGTCCTCTAAAACATCTTCTATTAACATATGAGCAGTGTATGCCTGGAATGTGGATTTTAATTGACTCTGTGAAGTTAATGAACACCAAGAGATTCAATGAAAAACATTAAAACCTCTATAGTTGATACGGCATGACGATTTCATGCCTTGACACATATTACCTATTTAAAATACACAGCACTGATGGAGGAAATATAAAAAGAGAGAAAAAAAAGCATAACAACACAGCAGGGCTTAGACTCAAGCTTGGCATCTCTGCGGATCCGACACAGTAGCTGCAGTCCTAATAGGCTCTTTTCCCCAGATAGACAGTGTCACTACATCTCCGATCCTTCACTAAGAGTCTACATGAAAGGGAGGAACCAGAGTTAAGATCACTGCTTGAAGTCACAGGTTCAAATAAATGTCCACCCAGTAATCGTTCTTGAAAGGAGAAAGTTTTTGAAAAGTTTGCTGACCTGCTGCCTGAGGCTCTATCTTTATAGAAAACTATTAAACTAGAGATATGAGAAGAAAAAAAACTTCAACCATGATAGCCACAAACAACCCAAAGAAAATGACTTGAGTGCACAGTCCTCAATATCTCTAATCACCACAACACAGGAACCCCAAGACGCTATCTCCATCCAAATTGCAATTCCAGGAGATAAATGGGAACAGCATCAAAGTTAAGGAGGAATAAAGGAAGGAACAAAGAGAAGACACAATGAAAACCATGACAATAAAAGCAAATCTGTCCAATTAAAAGGACCCAGAATCCTGAGGCTTTAAATAAAAACCTCCAAAAGGCAGAAATGCACTTGCCACCATCACCACAATGGTTCCAAGGATTACATCTAGACAAAATCATTCTCACAAGAGTGTCTGTAAAAAAAAATCAAAAATTTAAATGGATATGTTGAGTGTTTTCAACAAAAGTAAATGGTAAAATTCAATTAGTAAAAAACAGTTAAGAGTTCCCAGAGAAGTGAATTGAAGGAACTTCAAGAGGAAAAGATTTGAGAAGAAAGATTTAAAAAGAATAGCCAATAATCTTACAAACTGAGGATAGACAAAAGCACCCAGTTCAAAGTGCACTGCAAGTACGAAGAAGGAAAAAGACAAATTCACACCCAGATGCTCTATAGCGGAAATGTAGAACATGATAAAGAAACACATCTGAAGAAATATTAGGAAAATGCGGTTTATGTCTAAGGGAATGACCGTCAGACTCGGCAAAAGATCTCATCAGCCCTAAGTCTGTGACTGGAAATAAGCATGTGAAATAATAACATGCAAAGAATAATGTGAAAAAATGTGGTGACCTAGAATTTTAACTAAAAGTATTATTCAGAGTATTTTCAGAAAAAGACTAAGAAAAAGAAAGATTATTAGCTCTGCATGTTCATTAAAAGAATCACTGAAGGATCTATTTCAGCAAGATGATATGTGAACCTAGAGCTTTTGAAGCATTTTTATTAAAGTTATGAACAAGCAATAAGGCACAGCTGATATTTTAAAAAATCATGCTTGATTGTCACTTCTTCCATGTTAAATTCAAATAATCCCAATAAATACACCAACAGGTTTTAAAATGAGGATTTTATAAATCTTACCTAAAGTTTACTTGTAAACAGAGGGTTAGGAATATCTAAGAAAATTAAAAAAAAAAAAAACTAGAGTGCTTTGCCTTACCACATGTCAATGCTAATTATAAATCTACAGTACTTGATATGTATGGTGCTGGCACAGGAATTGGCAAATGAAGAAAATAGTAAAAATGAATGCCTAAAAATACATGTCTGCATATTCATCTTGATACACAATAGAGGAGGCACTGGCACTACAGATGAGTAGGGAATACACATATATTTTTAAATGATGGATAATTGTTTACTTATTTTAAAAGACTCTATTGGTAACAAAAAACTAAAAATGATTTCCAGGTTTATTAAAAGACCTAAATTTGAAGGAGCAAAACTAATACTTTAAAAGAATATATAGGAGAAAATAAGAACTAGACTCACAACTCAGTCAAAACAATGGCAAAGGACATGAACAGATAATTCATAGAATAATAAAAGGGACAATGAATATAAAAGGTCTATTATCATAGAAATAGAAATTAATAAGAGATAAACATTCACACTTATCAGATTGGGAAAATATAAAAATGTTATCAATACCTAGTTGATAAGGATATGAAAAAGAAGGCATTCAAGCACCATTGTTGGGGCTTCCCTGGTCACTCAGTGGTAAAGAATCTGCCTGCAATGCAGGAGCTGCAGGAGATGTGGGTTCGATCCCTGGGTCAGGAAGATCCTCTAGAGGAGGGCACAGCAACCCACTCCAGTATTCTTGCCTGGAGAATCCCATGGACAGAGGAGCTTGGCAGGCTACAGACCATAGGGTCGCAAAGAGTCGGACACAACTGAAGTGATTTAGCATGCACTCACCATTGTTAGAAGAATAAACTGGTATTCTAAGGACAAATATGGTAAAATGTTATATTATGCACAATCATTTTTTGTTTGACATATTCAATAAAAATAAACATAAGTAAAAGTAGCTCTCTTTAAATCAGAAAATGAATGGACATAGCCTATCCTTAAGAACTAATCCTTGTGTTTACCATGTCCATTGAAAATTCTCTATTCATTCCTCATACAGATCCTGCATATTTAATATGTACTTCCTGTCTTTGTTAAAGGCAATGCTGAAGACTTGCCTTTCAATTTCAGTGCCTTATATTTCAGATTCAAAAATGACCTTATCGTAGTAAGAAAACTATCTTTTCATGCTACAGAAAACTGCTTTCTTTTATTATCTGAGCTATGGATTTTGAGATAATTGGTTTTGAGCTATGAAGTCTTGCTTACTATGGGTTTATTCATTTCTTTTGTTGCTAATTAGATTTTAGTTAATATATATTTCTCTAGCCTTTAAAGCAAATGGTTAGATTTAAGGGTGCCACTCATAGTACTATTATTACATATTGCTAGCCAAATATCCACAAAAAGATAAATATGAAACCAGTGAGAGAATATAAGAACTCTTTCCAAAAAAAAAGTAACATAATCTTACAAGTTGTTTACAAATTTAAATTTAATTTATGCCTCCAAAGTAGTAAAATTGATATTGATATGTACCTGTGGAAAAGAAAAATTTATCAAAAAAGAAGCAAACTTAACTATAAAGTGCCTATAATTTAAAATTATTTTAAATGTCCTGTTTTTCTTTCATTTAACAGCTTGCACAAATATTTGCGATGAAAATAGTGTATAAAAATAAGCTTGTGCTTAAAATCTTCTCTCAAGTCTAACCTAGTAGCCCTCACCTCGAAAATATCTATTAAAAGACAATGGACAGTCTTCTATGCTAGCACGCTGCCTCTAGCAGGTAAATAAATAAATAAACCCTTTGCACAGTTTGTGAAGGATGCATAAACATTTTATACTCTTCATTTGGCTTATACATAAATGTTGAAACTTTTTTCTGCTAGAAAAATTTTCCAAATGTACAGCTTTCTTTTCTTTCTTTTTTTTTTTTTTCTGATGGAAATTCATTGTTAAGTGCATGGATAAGGTCCCATCCATGCTGGTGAATAATTCTGAAAACAAGAAAAGAAATTTTGACAGGAAGTGAAATTTCAAGTACCTTTTATGGGAGTAGGCGATGAAGATGATGCCAGAATGACATTCACCTCAAAGTAGCATGTCATTAGTTAGGAAGGATGAGTTCTTAAACCCTGTAGGATAAGCTCATTTTCCAATGAGTCAGTTCATCAGCAAAATAATCTACTTCATTTTTATTTCCTTATTTATTTATCTTGTATTGTTTATGGCCCATGGTAAAGTTGCATGTAAAAATTTTAACCAGGACATAACTGTAATCACGTACAACATTCAGGGGTAGGATAGGTCCTAAGTTACTCTAGAGTTAGGGTGTTAAATCAGCAAATAGTAAAATGTCCTGAGAACAAAGCAAAATCAAAAAAGTCAGAACTGAAGAAGAGGGGTCTCCGCCATTATTCAGAGGGAGAATGTTTCCCTTCATTGTAAAAGAAGTAAAGATAAAGGAAACTTCTTTATGTGTACAGATTGAAGAACATCCACAAAGTAATCAATTTTCAAATAGATTAGTACTGAAGAAAAGGATGAGCAAGTTATATTTTCTTTATGACCATAATACGTCATGATAGAGAGGCTGAACTGAGCCAGCATGGGCCTGGTAGTCTGTCTCCAAAAAGTAATTATGATCATCTTGAAAAAATATTTGCATAATGCATTCTATTAACACTCACGCCTAAATATTGGAAACACAAGGGCTTTGGCCACAAAAGCCTAGAAAAGTAATAAGGGCAATCAGGGAAAGAGGATGAATTGTGCAGAAAATATGAAAGAAATGATACTCGCTGAGGACAATACATTCTTGTTGTGACAACCAGGATGGTACATTTAATTCAGATTTTCTACTTAATTTATCACTGGCCTCTGAGGCTTAGGATGCCTCTAGGTGAAGTGTAGATAATTTCTGTTTTCCCAGAGAATCTATCTTAGAATGGATAAGTCTATATTGAGTGTGCCTACTGTTTTTCTGAATTTGGTCTTGATCCCCACTACCACAGATGCATATGAATTAACCTTGGGGCTCATGAGGGGAATCCTGAAGGACTTCCAAGCATGCTTCAAAGCTCCAAATATGCCAGTGTAGATAAACAAATCACAATTCTCATTAGAGTTTAACTATCAATATTGCTTTGTATTCTTTACTACAGTCAGTCAGTTCAATCACTCAGTCATGTCCGACTCTTTGCGACCCCATGGACTGCAGCACTCCAGGCCTCCCTGTCCATCACCAACTCCCGGAGTTTACTTAAACTCATGTCCATTGAATCGGTGATGCCATCCAACCATCTCATCCTCTGTCATCCCCTTCTCCTGCCTTCAATCTTTCCCAGCATCAGGGTCTTTTCCAATGAGTCAGTTCTTTGCATCAGGTGGCCAAAGTATTGAAGTTTCAGCTTCAACATCAGTCCTTTCAATGAACACCCAGGACTGATCTCCTCTAGGATGGACTGGTTGGATCTCCTTGCAGTCCAAGGGACTCTCAAGAGTCTTCTACAACACCACAGTTCAAAAGCATCAATTCTTCAGTGCTCAGCTTTCTTTATAGTCCAGCTCTCACATCCATACATGACTACTGCAAAAACCATAGCTCTGACTAGATGGACCTTCGTTGGCAAAGTAATGTCTCTGCTTTTTAATATGCTGTCTAGGTTGGTCATAGTTTTTCTTCCAAGGAGCAAGCATCTTTTAACTTCATGGCTGCAGTCACCATCTGCAGTGATTTTGGAGCCCCCCAAAATAAAGTTAGCCACTGTTTCCCATCTATTTGCCATGAAGTGATGGGACCAGATGGCATGATCTTAGTTTTCTGAATGTTGAGTTTTAAGCCAACTTTTTCACTCTCCTCTTTCACTTTCATCAAGAAGCTCTTTAGTTCTTCTTTGCTTTCTGCCATAAGGGTGGTATCATCTGCATATCTGAGATTATTGATATTTCTCCCAGCAATCTTGATTCCAGCATGTGCTTCACCCAGCCCAGTGTTTCTCATGATGTACTCTGCATATAAGTTAAATTAGCATGGTGACAATATACAGCCTTGACGTACTCCTTTTCCTATATGGAACCAGTCTGTTCATGTCCAATTCTAACTGTTGTGTCCTGATCTGCATACAGAGTCCTCAAGAGGCAGGTCAGGTGGTCTGATATTCCCATCTCTTTCAGAATTTCCAGTTTGTTTGGTCCACACAATCAAAGGCTTTGGCACAGTCAATAAAGCAGAAGTAGACATTTTTCTGGAACTCTCTTGCTTTTTCAATGATCCAACGGACATTGGCAATTTGATCTCTGGTTCCTCTGCCTTTTCTAAATCCAGCTTGAACATCTGGAATTTCATGGTCCATGTACTGTGAAAGCCTGGCTTGGAGAACTTTGAGTATTACTTTCCTAGTGTGTGAGATGAGTGCAATTGTGTGGTAGTTCGTGATTCTTCACTATACTTGAATCTAAAGCCAACATATATTGTTCCATAGGAACCCTTCTGGATTTATCCATATAAAAATGCTGAGAATTTATGCTATGTATTCTTTTTTTTTTTTTCTTAAAGTGAAATCGGTCAGTCGTGTCCGACTCTTTGTGACCCTGTGAACTGTGTAGCCCACCAGGCTCCTCCGTCCATGGAATTTTCCAGGCAAGAATACTGGAGTGGGTTGCCATTTCCTTCTCCATATGCTATGTATTCTTATTTCTTCATTTGCATTTTCACTGAAATCTCAGGAAACTTTAGCAAAAGAAAATCCAGTAAGTTATTGTTAATTTAAAGGAGGGTACCAATATCAGTAGAGCTATGTTATTAAATTCTAACATCTCATTTCAAAATCAGTTTTGCCAAATATAAATTCATGATATAAAATAAGCTAAAAATAACAACATGGGTCCCAACAAAACAAATAAAAAAATTTCCCAATTTTTATACCATACTTTCTAGGATATTGAATAACATATATTTCTAGCCCTAAGATTCCATGTTGATGGGCTTCTTAGTTAAAACTCCTGAATTTATTATTACAAGGTTAATCAGCAACATACCTTTTAGTTAACATAAAATAAATATACATGGTATTAACATGTTTTTTTAGTACTAAATATTAGTGTTTTGTAAGTGGCTGAATTATTTAGTCACTTTTTATCTTCCTTGTGCAATATGCTCGGCATTATGGATAATACTGATGAGGCTATTTCTGAGAAATATCAAAACACTGTATCTAGAATACTGATATTTTACTAGGTACATATAAGTCACTTATGCTAGTGAGTGATCCAAGATGATCCCTCTAGAATTCCCTTTGTCAAAGCAGCCTAGACCACCCCTTATCTTTGTGTAGGCAGTGATTCCCCTAACTTGAAGCCAGCTTTCCTCCTTTGAGAAACATACACAGCCATTCATCTCTTGCCATCTTTCCAACCTCTGTTATCCCAAAGAGTTGATAATGTTGGCAACAGAAAAGTAGACAAATGTTTTATAATGGAGATTACTCTTGAACCAGCAAAGTGAAAGTATGGGGTACTTAAAAGATTATGCACAGAAAAGGAAACTGTAATCAAAACTAAAAGCCAACTGAGAGAATGGGACAAAATATTTGCAAATGATGCAACTGACAAGGGATTGATCTCCAAAATAAACAGCTTGTCCACCTCTATGTCAAAAGAAACAATTCAATCTAAAAATGGGCAGAAGATTTAAATAGATGTTTCTACAAAGAACACATACAGACGTCCAAAAAACACATTAAAAGATGCTCAACATGACTATTTATCAGAGAGATGCAAATCAAAGCTACAATAAGGTATATCCTCACACAGCTCAGAGAGGGGAACCCCTGTACAATGTTTGGAGGAACATAAATTGGTACAGTCACTATGGAGAACAGTATGGAGGTTTCTTAGAACACTTAAAATAGAACTACCATATGATCCAGCAATTCCACTCCAGGGCATATATCTGGAGAAAATCATACTTCAAAAAAATACATGCAACCCAATGTTCACTGCACCACTATTTACAATAGCCAACAACATGGAATCAACATAAATGTCCATTGACAGAGAAATGGATGAAGATGATACAGTACATAAATGTAATGGAATAATACTCAGCCATAAAAACAACAAAATAATCCCATTTGAAGCAACATGGATGAACCTAGAGATTATCATACTAATTGAGGTAATCAGAGAAAGACAAATATCATATGATATCACTCATATATAGAATCTAATTAAAATTATACAAATTAACTTATTTAAAAAACAGACTCACAGATTTTGAAAACAAAATTATGGTTACCAAAAGGGAAACTTGAGTGAGGGAGGAGTAAATTTGGAACTCGGGATTAGCATACATGTACTACTATACATAAAACAGGTAACTAACAAGGACCTACTATATAACACAGGGAGCTTCACTCAGTATTCTGTAAGAATCCATATGGGTAAAGAATCTGAAAAAAGAATGAATATGTATATAACTTAACCACTCTGCTATATACATGGAATTAACACACCATTGTAAATCAAGAACAGTAATTTTTTTTTTAAGTACAAGGTTTTGTTTCTTGAAGTGATTCAACTGCATCATGTTCTCTATAGAAAATCTAAGAACAAAACTAACTAAAAACTGATTTACTATGTATAATGCTCAGTATCTCATCAAGTAGGTGTCAGAGATTTTAGCACAAGTTGAAAGGTAGTTGAGTTGAAATAAGACAAAAGCAAAAAATTCATGCATCTTGATGCATGCAGATTTTAGGAGAAAACCCACGTCTTGGGTATCTGTCTTCATCCAGTGACAGGTGAGAGAGGTGCTAGCTCAGCCAGGGGATCAACCATAACTGAGCATTAGTTGAACAAAAAACTTTAGGAAGCATTTGTATTTCTGTAGCAGGAAGCATGGAATACCAGATTGTTGCTTCAGCATTTATACTTGAGAAGAAACAGCTCAACAAGTGAAATGGAGTAAGAAGAAACGAGTTGCTAAACAGAGACCAAAAAATAAAAGGTCTATTGCAGAGAAAGCATGCTGCACACGCATTACACAGCAACTGTCATCAACATTCATATGTTAGAGTTTTCAATTCAGGTGAGTTCTTAGTTAAAAACCGCATTGGGGTGATGCAATGCTCTTTGTGTGGTTTTCGTGTTAGACTTTATCTTAATAGCTTTATAAATTAACTTGAGTTTATACCATCATTAAGGGTCTGATGGGGTCTCTGTAATTGTTCGGCTATACTTTACTGCATTTTATGAGTAGAATTATATGGTTTAGTGGTATTTGCAAATTGGGAGGTTTGCAAAGGTCTCGGGACATATACCTTTGGGCTACTTGGAGTTTGTTTTATACACTTGTATAAATAAGCTGTCTCCATATAATTTTATTCATTATAGCTTTACAATGATCACCAAAATGGATATAGCTATAGGTGATTTAATAGGGTGACGCTTTCTCTATCTTGCCTCATTCAATAGTATATTTGGATGATGTCTCTACTAAGACAATGTTTATGTGTTTCTCTCTTGATTTGTTTAATGCCTCCTTCCTGCTCCCCCCCTCCCCAGACATCATTAATAGGTACTCAAGGTAAAGAAAACTTATTGTCTGAAAGTTGAAAATATCAAGAAACAGCAAATGGTCAGAACGTTTAAAAAATTCTCAAACTGACTTTTAAGAGACAAAATGGTCCATCTGACTAAAATAAGGCTCAGAGTTGATCCTGCAGCAACAGAACAGGGAACAGAATACAGAATGACAGCCCCACACCACTCTATCCACAGGCAAAACTGGAGAATCAACAGGACTGACGGTAGGAGGCGCCTACTTCCCAGGTGGCACTAAAGAACCCGCCTGCCAATGCAGGGGACTAACAGACACCGGTTCAGTCCCTGGATCAGGAAGATCCCCTGGAGGAGGGCACAGCAACCCACTCAAGTATTCTTGCCAAGAGAATCCCATGGACAGAGGAGAGTAGTTACAGTTTGAAATGAAGTGAAGTGAAAGTCTCTCAGTTGTGTCCGACTCTTTGCGACCCCATGGACTGTAGCCTGCCAGACTTCTCTGTCCATGGAATTCTCCAAGCAAGAATATTGGAGTGGTAGCCGATCCCTTCTCCAGGAGTCTTTCCAACCCAGGGATTGAACCCAGGTCTTCTGTATCGCAGGCAGATTCTTTACCATCTGAGCTACCAGGTTAAAGTGATTCAGCATGCACTGTACACAAATTCTTTGCTTCGTCTCATCTGAATTGCCTTAGGTAGGTCCTTCTGCAATGCCTTGGGGCAATTACAATCAGCTCCCTGGTAGCTCAGTTGGAAAAGAATCTGCCTGCAATGCAGGAAACCCCAGTTCTATCCCTGGGTCAGGAAGATCTGCTGGAAAGGGAATGGGCTACCCACTCCAGTATTCTGGCCTGGAGAATTCCATGAACTATATAGTCCATGGGTTGCAAAAAGTCAACACGATTGAGCGACTTTCACTTTCACTTCCCTCTCAACAGAAGGCAAGCACATTGACTTCCAGATAAGGGTGAGATTTAGAAGGCAAAGTCTCAGTTTAGGCACCTGGAAAGAAGCTGAACGCAGCAGTAGCAGCCATTCCATTACACTTGTCCAAAAGAAAAATATTTAACATATTCCAAGGGTGTCTAATAATATGGCAATGTAAGGGAAGGATAAATAAACAAAAGCAACTTTAATAGGAAAAACTGAATAAACTATTAGCTTGGAGGGAGTTTCAGTATGAAACCACTGTATTCTTTTATTATATAAGTCACATATAGTCATGAAATAGGAATAGAATCTTTATTGTACTTATCTGTATTATTTTCTAAAATTATTGATAATTGTTAAAATTTTCAACAGCTGTGGTTAAAATAACAAGGACTTTGACCACTCAAATTAAGATTTATCTATTATTATGATATTTCAAAGTATCACTAAAAGAAGCCATTTGTGGCAATATTTTAATACTAATCTTAATTATCTTAAAGATCTAAAAACAGCAATTACTACTTGTGAATATTTATTGAATATGAAGTAAAGCTATAGTATTGAATTGAATGCATTACTGATATCAGTAAGTTTTAGTGCCAATATTTTCATAGTGTACAAATATTATATACATATATATTTTTTTTCTTTCTTAAGAATGATTCTTTTTTACCTAGACTGAAAAACATAGACATTTATCAAACATCTAACATTTGTCAAGCACTATGCTAAATACTGTGAGCCATTATTTATCTTCTCATCTATCTATTTTCATAATTCCTACTCTGAAGATTTCATTCTGTTTGATGAAACATTAAGTATGAAGACATGACAACATAACTCAACAATACAAGTCAGAAAGTAAGTGGTAAAGAACATTTGTATTCTAAATTCAGAGAAGCAAGAATTTATTGGCATTAGAAAATGTTAGGAAAGATGTTGCAAGTGGGGGTGGGGGGTGGGGGTGGGAACTAATAGGGAAATCCATGTGTAGGGAGGAAATGATCAGAGTTATTTTGTGGCTAAAATTAATTCAAGGGAAAGTTAGTAACTCAACCATATTTTCAAAGATTAAAAGGAACAAAAGAAAAAATATAATAGAACAGTGAATGGTTTATTTACATTATGTGGCCTATAAAGCTGAAGCAAGTCATCAGTTTATGGGAAGTTTTTCAGGTAGGCTTTCTCAAGAGTCAAGCTCGAAATTACACATGTGGGGAAGGTGACTGCCAATTTTGCCTTATAGTGGAATCCTGACTTATGACAAGGACGTTAAAATGAGAACCAACAGAAGCAAATTATTCAAACTGTAATGACAAGTAGAGCTATGCATGATTTAGTTATCGTCATGTCGTTCCAGTAGGAGTTGAGACCATAAAGGTCAGATCACTACGCAACAAAATCAAAGAAAGAAATAGCATATAATGCAGGAAAAATGTAATTGAGACAAATAGAAGCAATCATTTTATGACACTCATCAAAGCTTTCTTTATCACAGATACTTTTACCAAATTAATTAGCTGGACCTAATGCAAAATATGGTAACAAAGACAACTCAGATTTACCTTAATTAGAGATATGAGGGAGTAATTAAAGTCAGAGATAAATTAAGGGTGATTATAAAAGTTGAACTTCCCAGAAGAGGAGGGTATTGGATTTGGGGAATGCAAAAACAGGGAAAGAGGAAGACTGGAGGCAAGTTTCGGTTTCTTGCAATAGGCCCTTGGAAAATTGACAAATGTGGAAATAATTAAAAATCAATGGATTTTAATCACTTTATTTATTTTTATTTAATCACTTTAAAAATTATCTTGTTCACCAGTGTATTCCTAACAAAGAACATGCAATCTGACACTCTCTAAACATTCTGTGAATGACTGATTGATTGTACATTTGAAAATACTTTATCAGTATCTTAAACCTTTAAGCATGAACCAGCAATGGTAATCAGTGGTAAAGGCAACTGGTTGCAATTACCACCTCAGTCCAGGCCTAACCCACAGTAGAGCTCTGAACAAGGAGACATCAAAGAGTGACCTGATTCTGACATGTTTTATACTTGTCTAAATTAAAGTTCAAATATGATATTTCTAACCTCAGTTACAATCTCAGAATAATGCATTTTATAAATAGCAATAGATTTTTTTTAAAAGAAGCATTTATCATGTAAGAAAAGGGATAATACTGCTTCAAGAATCAGTTGGTGGTACCTTCTTAATGAGAGGATTTATACTCTATTGTTTTCAGTTTAAATGTCAATGCATGTACATACAAACATTTGGAAAAACAGGTTTCAGTAGATCATGCTATGTAAAGGTCATACAGACCTTGCAAATATTGCTGAATCTCTCACTCATCTAATCCATTTCTTGAGTTCAAACATCAAATTATATTCCTTTCTGCTACCCACAACTGTGGACTTCTCATAGTGGATCCTAAAAGTTCCACATTCCAATATTTTGAAGAGACGACATGAAACCATATGCAATTAGCATATGCTATATTGTGATATGTTCTGTCAACAACAGCTCTCTGATCAACAATGCAGCCTAACTGTTGAATCATCAAAACACTACAGCAGTATTTTACAACTTCAGTTCTGCATAATGTGAAGTAATATGCATGCCTGCCCTCTGTAAATATGAGAGGCAATTTGTTTGGCTCCACATCTTATTTTGCTTTCAGGATTACACTACTCATTAACTTCAACAAAAACATTATAGTGAGAAATATTGCCTCATGATACCACAGCTCTGTCCATCAATATCAAAAATTCTCAATCCTAACACCAGTGCCAGAAGATGAATTGCATTATGGTAATTCAGTAATTGTATATGGATGCACATATTCAAGTGTACTTAAGAGAATCCAAAACAAACACAAGTTAGATAAGCAATCAGATTACTGAAGCTTTTGTCAATGATGCTAAAGAATATGTGAGAAATCATCGAATACAATCTTACGAGTAGTGAAAACTGGAAGCTCAGGATGTGTATGATTCGCACAAGGTCACACAGGTAGTTGGTACATCCGAGAAAATGCTCTATTTACATTGGTTAATGACATATCCGTACTATTATACTGTATATGTCATGCTGATATTAACTACCACCAGATCAGCACAAATTCTAACTTGATAACTTTAAAAGGACTAAACTGAAACTATTTTGAAAGCTCATCTTATAGGAGTAGCGCGAGATGATGTAGGATCCAAGATAGCCTGAAGGATCAGAGTCTGAAGTAGATGAGATAACATGAATGTAAGACATACGCTGGAGATTTATGAACAAAAGAAGAGGTCACAGAGATAAGTTTTTAGCAAGGATAATTTGCTATGGATAATTTGCTATGAATTTACAGGATAAGGTAGAGAAAACCTTGCCATCAAGGGGGTCCAAATTAGAGAACTGCCTGCAGAAATCCAATAGCTAATGGGACTTCCCTGGCAGGCCAGTGGTTAAGACTTTGCTTTCCAATGCAGGGGGTGAGGGTTCGATCCCTGGTTGGGAGGCTAAGCTTCCGCATACCTTGAAGCCAAAAAACCAAAACAGAAAACAGAAAGGATACTGCAACAAATTCAATAAAGACTTAAGAAAATTCAATAGCAAAGAAAAGGCTCTGTAATTACTTGAGGCTTGAAAACCTTGTGAGCTTTTCAAAAGAAATGACTTATCAACTATTATATCAATATGGAATTATACCTTTAAAATAGTTTAATACTAGTAATCAAAATTTGGGATCTACTTAGTACAAACTGTGTTTCAAACACCACTTAATTTCATCTGCTGTAAATGAGGAGCCCGTAACTGAGGTTCCATCCAGACTGTCATATGTTTTATCAGCACATCAACTCCAGGAAGATTTGAAGACTTTGGAATTTTGTTAAAATGTTTTCTTACTATTATCTTAAGAATGTTGCCTTAATAGCAAAAAGCCAATATTGGTGCTGAGTTTTGAGCAGTGTGCTGGCCCTGCCCCAAGCAAGGAAGTCACTAAACGAACCCAAGTGTCTACTTTTACAGTTTGACTGACCACAGCTTAGTGCTTGTCTACGCAATGGAACTGAAGCAAGGTTCTCATTTGTTTGTTTTTGTTTTCTAAGCAAAAGCCAATTTCCCATCCTTTCCTGAATATAAAATGCATGCCGAATGGTGTTGTGCAAGTTACTTGACCTGACTAAATCCACATATGGGACAGCCTAGTAAATGTTATTCTTGCATGCGTTCAAAAATAAACATTTCTAAAACAAGATTTGCTCACATGAAACATCTAAAATTAGCAATGCATACTGGTGAAGAGTCAAGCTTTGGAAGCAGACAGCCTGGGCTTAAACCCCAGGTCTAGCAGGGACTAGCTGAGTCATCTAGGTTCTTTACTGAAGCTCTATGAACTTCAGCTCTTCTTATTGGAAAAATGGTCTGAGTGTGAGGTTCTTGCAAGGAATAAGTAAACTGGTATTAAGCACAATTCTGGATCTGTTTATTAAATGTCAACAATTATTTTTATATTTAAAATAATGTATATACATATACCACCAAAAATACTTTCTGAGACAAATTCAGATGTAGTATATAGTTAAGTGTCAATACCTATGGTACTCGAAATTAATGCAAAAGGTGGCAGAAAGAGGAGTGATTCATGGTAGCATTTTACTGTTTAGAAAGTATTTTTCAAAGAAAAGTGGGGTTGTGCTGGACTGTGGAAGTTGGACAGAAACTGAGCCAAATGAAAAGTATTTTGATGGTGAATAAAACAGGACCAAAAGTAACTATGAGAATGAGCAAGACAAAACACTAGCCTCCAACAACATAGGGAATATGTTAATCATATATTAATGGGAAAGCACATGACATGTACTTCATAAATATATATGCTATATGTGCATGAGTGTGTGTATATGCATATATGGACTTCCCTGGTGGTTCAGATGGTAAAGAATCTGCTTGCAATGCAGGAGATCCCTGGGTCTGGAAGAATCCCCTGGAGAAGGGAATGGCTACCCACTCCAGTATTCTTGCCTAGAGAATCCCACGGCCAGAAGAGCCTGGTGGGCTACAGTCTATAGGGTCACAAAAAGTCAGAGAGGACTGAAACGACTCAGCATGCAGGCACGCAAGCAGTTTGTACTTCTTAATTCCCTACCCCTATCTTTCCCCTCCCCACTTCCCTCCCCTACTTGTTACCACTATTATTGTTTTGAGATCTGTCTTCCTTTGAAACCTAAAAAATTTACTGTCTCAAGTTTCCCGAGCATTGTTTTAGCTGAACCTTACATTTTTTGATATTTTATATTTTTACTTTCACTCAGTTCTATTTTTTCAGTTTCCCTTACAAAATCTTCTTTTACTTATGGATTATTTAGAAATGTGTTATTTAATCTCATTATGTTTAGAGAGTTTAAATTTTCTTTGTTACCCCTTTCTAGTTCAACCCCATGTTGTTCAGAAAACATACTCCATATGATTTCAATATTAAAAAAGTCATTGAACTTTCTTTTATGATCCAGCATATGGGCCATCTTGGTGAATAGTCCCTGAATGCTTAAAAAAGAATATGTACTTGACTGTTGCTGCGTAGAGTCTTTTTAATAGGTCAGTTAGATCCCATTTGGTTATTGTGTCATTCTGATCATCTATATCCTTCTAAAACTTTCTGTCAAGTATATCCATCTCTTGCTGATAGTGGGGCAACGCAATCCCCAACATAACTGTGGATTTATCTATTTCTATTTTAAGTTCCAACTTTTTTTGTCTCATGTATTTTGAGGTTCTATGTTTGATGCATACACATTTGGAATCATTATACCTTTCCATTGGATTCATTCCTTTAAAAGTATGTAACATTCTTTTTTGTCTGTAGTAATTTTATTTTCTCTGAACTGTACTTTATCTTACATTAATATAAACACTCTTACTTTTTAAAATTAATGTTTGCATCCCATGGGTTTTCCATCCCTTACTTTAAACCTACCAATGCCAATGAATTTCAAATAAGCATCTTCTTAACAGTATAGAGTTGAATAATTTTTCCTATCTGTTCTGTGTATTTTTGTCTTTTAATTATTATATTTAGACCAATTATATTTAAATATATCATGGATACATTAAGTCTCAAGTGTGGCATTTTATTATTTATTTTCCGTTTCTTCTAGTTCTTTCTTCTTTCTCTTTTTTCCCCTCCCTGTTGGTTACTTAAATTTATTTTTTAAGATTCTATTGTGCTTTCTTTATCATGCTTTTGAGACTTTTACTTTCAATATATTTCTAAGCAGTTGCACTGTACT
This sequence comes from Cervus canadensis, assembly GCF_019320065.1. Lineage (NCBI taxonomy): Eukaryota > Metazoa > Chordata > Mammalia > Artiodactyla > Cervidae > Cervus > Cervus canadensis. Next base: position 66,907,021 of record NC_057419.1, on the reverse strand, counting down.
ACAATATCATACTTAACTTATGCTAACATATTACCTCTGAGTAAAGTGTTAAAACCATACTTCAATTTAGCTTTAATTTTCCCACTTTAAAAAGTCACTTTCTTGTTTACTATATTCTAAGTTGCATTTCAATAATCAAATATTATTTATAAAACTCATGAGAATAATAATCTACTTTATCTATCCATAGTTATGCCTTTTCTTTGTTCCTTCTTCCCTTCATAATTTTTTTTTCTTTTATCATGTTCTTTATGTTTGAAGTTCTGTTTTAAGCAGTCTTTCAGAGTAGTTTTGCTAGTGACAAATCCTTTTAGTTTTCCTTCATCTGAGAATAACTTTATTTGCCCTGTATTCCTGAAGTAGTTCTGCTGGAACTTTTGAGCACTTGAAAATGTTACATTTCCTCCTGGCCTTCATGTTTCAGAAGATAAATCACTAACATTCAGATTGATGTTTCACTATATGTAGTGTGTTATTTCTCTGGCTGCTTTTACAATTTTGTCTTTAGTTTTCATAACTATAAATATGGAAATGAATTTGTTTGGGTATATTATGTTTGGGGTTTACTCAGCTTGATTATTATATAGGTTTGTGTCTTTTACCAAATTTGGGAAATTTTCAGCCATTATTTTTGGTAATATTATTTCAATCCCACTCACTTTCTACTCTCCTTCTGGGATTACAATGATGCAAGTGATGGATCTTTTGCTATTGTCCCAAAGTTTCTTGAAACTGTTCTTTATTACTATTATTATTATTCTATATTCTCCCTGTTGTCCAGACTAGGTAAATTATGTTGCTATGTCTTTGAGTCCACTGATTTTTATTCCCTGTTATCTCCACTCTACTACTGAATCCATACAAACAGCTTTTTTTTTTTTTTTACTGTGGCTACTGATTTTTTTAAGTTTTATACATTCTATTTTTCTCTTTTTATAACAAAGATTTGCATATTATTTTTCATTTGTTTTGAGAGAAGCTGTATTTGATTAAGTAGTTTTATGACTCAGGCTTTAAAATCCTTGTCAGATGATTTAACATCTAATTCATCTCAGTAATGACATTAGAAGATGTCTTTCCTCATCTAGTTGCAGTTTTCTTGATTCTAAGTATGATGAGTGAGTTCTGATGGTACCCTTGAGCATTCCATCCTTTATGTATAGACAGCATGGATCCTATTATAACCTTTTATTTCAGCAAGCGTTCACCTAATGCAGTTTTGGTACACAAGTCCCAGACTCCTTTTATGGGCTATGGTTCCAAGGACAGTTCTATATTCAGAAGCTTTGTGGTGCTGTTTTGACCTGCTTGGGTAACTGGTGACAATGGTCCCTAATGGTACTACCTGGCGGGGCAGAAGGAGTTCCCCAGGCTGAGGGACCTAGTGCCCTTAGGAGGAGTAGCGGTATCTCAGGCTTAGCAAGACAAAGAACTTCCCAGGCTGAGATCCTTGCTATGGCAGAATCACTACACTGGTGTTCTCCAGTGGCTGCAATATCTTTAGCTAGAGAGGAATCTCAGGGCCACCAGGCCAGAAAGGCTTTCTTGGCCAAAACCTCCTGATAGATAAGCCTACAAATGGCCCATGGTTGCCCAGGTATCTCTGGGTATAGGAGTGAAGTTCTGAGTCCAAAAGGACAAAGGAGCTTTTCTGGGCCAGGTTGCTTGTTGAAGTTGTGTCTTTCTTGTTTCTGCCAACCCACTCTGGTTTCTCCCTGTGGGAAAAGGGAGTCTCAGGCCTCCAGGCTTCCATGGGCAGGGTCATTTTTGTGGCAAAATCCTTCCGTGTACTGGAAACGGAATACTCCCTGGCTGAGAACGTGCCATGGGGGCATTCCCCTTCCAGTGTCTTGGGGCTACCCTAGCATTCCTGTGTAGAAAAGGGCAGTCTTAACCCACAGGAACATACAGGTTTTCCGGACCAGGCCACATGTGATGGGATCCCTTAATCTGGTGCTATGGAGTCATCTAAGTATTACTTGCAATGTATCTCAGGCCTAGAGGAACAAAGCCTTCCCAGATGAGTTCATTTGCTATAGCAAGTTTCCTCTAACTGGTGATGCCAGCTCTGTACATGTCTTTCAGAAAAGGATGACAGTATTAAGTCTAGGGGAAAGAGAGACCCTTTTCCTGTCTAATTATTGCTAGTAGGAGCCCTGTTCCATTTACTTTTGCAGTTGTACCTGGCTTATCTGGGATAATCAGAGGAACTCCTATTTAATCCATGGGAGCAACAAGCCCATCTGGGCTGCTTTCTGCTACCAGTTGGGGGTTTCTGATGTGTTTAGATAGGGGTTACCTTCTTTTGTTGGGTGGAAATACATAGGAGAACTTGCTGCTGTTGGTTTTCCTCCAGTGCTGGAGTCTCAAATCACTTTGCTTTCTTTGGACCACCTTTCCCAGATCTCTTTTGATTGCCTCTTGTGTTATCGCTAGCATTTATTATTGTATTTAGCTTGGAAGGCCAGGGAAAAATGAGTCTACACTATCTTGTCTGAACTGAAAGTCTTAATCTGTTTGAATATGTTTTAATGGGTTACTCAGATAACCATACTTTTTAAAATACACACAACCATTTAAAAAAAAAATGGATGTTACAAAACCCAAATCTGCATTCCATTATACTATATTCTGTGCGGAGTAGCTGCTGACTGTTTCAGTTGCAAATAAATGGCAGTCTTTGAAGTTAACAACAAATAAAGCATCGACTATGCCACATGATGAGTAGAACGAATGCATTTGGTATGTTTCCTTCATTATATATTTAGCATTTGTGTTAGTAATCTAAACAAAAATAAAGTCAGCAATAAAAATATCTCAGTTCACCAAAATATGTGAAACCTGAAACTTTAATATGTGGATTCATTTTCCTCTGTTTAATTTTATGAAAACATCTGTTAAAAGTATTCAAACAAAAAAATTCCCATCACCCTGCAATTGTTGACTAGGTATATCACATGTGTGATATGTATAAATATATATACACATATATTTATTAATCAAAGACATATCTAGTTTGAACAAGTTAGGGAGTACAATATGCTGCTATTATAGCATCTAATAGTCAAAGTCAAGTCTGCCTATTAAAGAAGAACTCACAGCTTGAGTCAAGTATTTGGTTTGACTATAAACATACAACAATACATTTTTTTTCAATGATCAGAATTTTTATTAAAGGAAATAACAATATATAGCAAATAACTCACCAATTTTGGAGGGCTTTACTTTCTAATATTTTTTCAATTAAATATAGGAATTTCTTCCCAAAAAATTATGTTTAAATGCTTTAAGATAATTGAATATGAAATAATTTTTGCTGAGCCACTTTTATTTTTGTGTTTGGTATTTTACTCAAAGCTTTTTATAATGGCTTACATGCACTTTTGTGATTTTGCCACATATTTTGATTTACTTTAAATACCCTCTTCAATTCAGGGTCAATTGTTTTTTTTGTTTCTTTTTTAGCCATTCTCAGCCCCCAAATCACAGGCCCTTTTACGTAAACTGTGCCTTTCTGTCTCATGTCACTCTCTAAAAAACTCAAAAACCAAAACTTTCTTGATCATCCTTCCCCCCTGCCCCCCAATGCTTAACACAGAGCATAACACACAGAAGTTCCCAATAGATTCTTGTTAAATGTTTTGCTATTTGTGAAGAAAAAAAGGGTAAGTAAAAATAAAATTATGAGTGTTTTTTTTTTTCATTTGAGAATCATAGTTTAAATTCAGTGAGGGGTATTAATGATGCTGTATAAACGATTTCCTATTTCACTGAAGTGTTTAATAAGGCCTTTAAAAAAAGTACTTCATCACATCCTGCTTTTCAAAGCAACATTTGGGACTCTTTTGGTTCCTACTAAGTGATAAACAGCAACAGGATATTTGGCTTGCAAAAGGATCTTAAAAGGTGAGTTGGCTAAGCTATTACTGCATATTCTTCGTAATTGGACTGGTGTAGTTTTACTTTATCTACAGTTTCCACAGATAAATTGTCAATCGCCTTCTTTTTAATTTATGCAGTATATTCTTTAAAAAGGAAACCTTTGATGATGTTACATAATGAACCAGCCATTTTCCTTCTCATCTTCTTAAAACCACAGCTTTCAAAGAGTTTTAATTCCTCCATACTTTTTGTGTGTTATAATGTTGGGGAGGGACAAAAGATAGATTTCATATTTTAACACTACGTGCTGATGAATTCTTAATTCAAAGTGACATCACAAGTGAAAGAAAAATGTACGTGAAGCCTTTAAAATGCATCTTTGCTTGCAGATTTTGGAAATCAGAGGATCAAAGAACAAAATTCAGAATTCTGTCAAAACAATGTAAAACCTGCAACATACCAAACAAGAGAGAGAGATCTGAGAAGGCCTGCCCAGCCTACAATCTTTCTCCATTTTCTGAGAACGGTTAACCTCTCCCCATGACAAACCCATAAACATAGTCCCTGATGCCATGTTCACACCATGTGAGACTGGCTCCCAGCTAAGGCTGAAGGAACTGAGCTTATTGACATGTGACTCAAACTGGAACACACGCATGCTCTTCCTGGAGCGTTTTACCTGAGACTCAGAAAATGAAAACTTGGGTGCTTAGGTACCCTCAATGGTTCACAACTAGTGGGGAGGTCCATGTCTCCACCATTCCTATAGTCTGATCATTCGATTTTTCTTAGATTCTACTATGATATAAACCACAATACACATACATATACAACAGCTTGAATACTGAACAGTATTTTATTTGGGTCCATCTCTTGCAAAGAAGATACATTATTAACATTCACAACATGGCTTGAAAATTGGGTACATTTCAGAAAGAAAAGATGATACTACTTGAGAGACTGAAGTAAACAAGGAACAAGGATATTTTCAACAACATATTATCATGCTACTGATATTTTTTCTAGAAGCCTGAAAGCATGTCAAGTATTGTGTTTCATATATAACTCTAAAAAAGGAATGTATATGATGGAACATTGTGTTCTATTCCTCTGAATCATACTTTTATATCAGTAAGAGCTTCTACAAAAATTCTACCATTTTTATGGATAAATTTACAAAATGTAGAAGTCATACCTAACTTTGTTCATCAATTTAAAACTAAATTAACTATTATGAAACAAGTTAAATTTACTCAATGTGTCCACTATTTCATTTGAGAACAAGTGCCTATGTACACATCTACAAGAAATCCTAATTACTAATAATCTGTCCTAATTCAGTGTTCATAATCTACCAAAAAAAATAAAACAATACAGATATGTTTGAAGATAGTTTTGCTCCCTTATTACGAGGCCTATTCTCCTGTTCTGTTCTTCACAGGTGACTATCATATGTGAGATTTATGTTCACCAATCCACTTCAACTGCTCGATTTTCACACACATTTCTATATCCATAAATAATACATGGCAGTATATGTATGTGTGCACGTTTGTCTATGAAACTTTTACAAAGTTACTTACATACAAGGTGCCTTTTAGAGAGTTAACCAGTTGTCCACACACATCCATGTAGCCCCACACACTGTGGCATTAACAGTATTGCTGAGAAAGAGGCTGTTCAGCCTGTAAGCACATTTCACAGCTCTTCTCCCATTCCGGTGTGATTATGTGATTAGTTTCTCCCAGTAGAACATGAGTGGAAGTAACTGGTTATCACCTCTGGGTTGAGGATTTTTAAAAAGCTAATGTGCCTTTTCCACTCTTTCTTTCCCAATCCACTGGTTGACTGCAAAGGGTTCTGAGATCAATGAGGTGGTGGAGCAACCAGGTGGAAGAAGCCTGGACCATCACATCATCATGAACAGGGAAGCCACGTGATGACACGGACTGTCATGGGCTGTGACATGAGCAAACAACACGTCTACTGTGCTGCATCATTGACATTTTGGGTTTGGTTTGTTATAGCAGCTAGCATTAAAATAACTAATACACTATCACATTTCCTATCATTCTAAACCTTTCCTGCCTTCATTCAACATTATATATTTGAAATACATCAATATTATTTATAGATCTAATATAAAGTTTCTCAAAAGCAGCAGTGACTGACATTGTGGGCTAGAAATTTTTCTGTTGTTGGGGAAGGGGCCTGCCCTTTACATTGTAGAATGTTTAGCAGCATCCCTGGCCTCTACCTACTAGATGCAATTAGAATACCAACCCCCTCCCCGGGTCATTACAATTAAAACAAAACAAAACAAAACACCTCTAAACATCACCAAATGTCACCTGGGTGGCAAAAGCATGCTGAATTGAGAACATGAATCTGATGCCTCATTTGTAGCAACTCAATTGTATATCATCACACATATTAGGAATATTTATGATATTTTCACTATTAAAACATTACCACATGAAACAGATCACCAGCCCAGGTTGGATGCATGAGACAAGTGCTCAGGGCTAGTGCACTGGGAAGACCTAGAGGGATGGGATGGTGAGGTAGGCGGGAGGGAGGATCGGGATGGGGAACACATGTAAATCCATGGCTGATTCATGTCAATGTATGGCAAAAACCACTACAATATTGTAAAGTAATTAGCCTCCAACTAATAAAAATAAATGGAAAAAAATAAAAAAATAAAACAATACCACAATGAATATCCTTCCAACTGACTTGGAGCTACATTATGCAACTCCTATTAGTTCCCTAAGGAGAAGGACCTTTTCTTCAATACCAATAAAAACGAAAGCATCATATAATTCTGAAAGTAAGGCACAGTTAAAAATGGGTGAATAGAATTTAGAGCACAAATACAGTGCAAAAAAACCCCTGAATTCTCCACTGAACATAAAGAATGCTTAGTTGTTAATTGACGTAATGGATGCTTCTGACTTAAGGATGTCAACTAAATGGCTTACCACCCACTATCTGGTATTCATCTATGATTCACACTTTCCCCAAACCAACCCACTACCATCTAATTCATTTTCACATCCTCAGTGCTCACTGCAAAATGGACTTCATGGGATGCTACATTTCTTCCATCATAACTGCCATTAACTTAACGCAAGTGTGCTATATTGCTTCAGTCATGTCTAACCTCTTTGCAACCCTATGGACGGTAGCCACCAGGCTCCTCTGCCCATAGGAGTCTCCAGGCAAGAACACTGGAGTGGGTGGCCATGCCCTCCTCCAGGGGACCTTCCCAACCCAGGGATTGAACCCGCATCTCTTATGTCTCCTGCATTGGCAGGTGGGTTCTTTACCACTAGCACCACCTGGGAAGCCGCTAAGCCACCAGCAAAAGTCAAAAGGCCTCCCAAGGAGACATGAGGTTTCTAGACTACCAGAAAGATGACAAGGTGATTGTCAGCCATTGATAATAATGTGGCCTTGCTCATTCTGATTTTAAGGACCGAACTGTACTTCCTAGAACTAGACAAACCTGCCTTGCCTCTTAGGTGTTATGGGTATCTACTCCACTGAGAGCTCTGAAGAGCCAAGAGGATCTATAGTACTGAATAGTGTATCTGTTCCTGACTAACAGGAAACCCCTACTACTTGGGAAACTTGAATCCAATCTGATTGCATAGTGAGCATAATTTCTTCCAGCCAATCTGTACCTGACCTGAAATTCTGTGCCTTTTGACTGCTTGCTCTCTCCATGTCCTTTTAATGGCAAAGAGCATCAGAATGGCCCCCTTCAAAGTACACATCTCATCATTATATCTTTTCAAATTCAAATTCAGTGGCTTCCTACTGACCTCAGAATAAAGTTACCACTCTTCCTCAACTCAAAACTCCCCTGTCAACCTTTCCTAGTTCATTTTACAGTACTTGATTCAGTCTACTCCCTCAGCTCTACAGACACTGGCCTCTTATAGTTCTACAAGGTCACCCACCTGCTCAAACCTGAGAACCTGTGTATATGCGATTTCTCTATAGTCAACACCCTCCTCCTTCCCCTCAGTTTTTCACTGTTCAGGACGTCTCAGCATACATGGCACTTTTTCAGAAAAGTCATGAGATCATGGAGGATGGTGAGCACTTTAGCAGTTTGCTGGTTGCACTGTTCCATCCTTATGTACATGGCAACTATCTCATATCGTGTCCAAAGCCCAAAAGACTCAGCTACTGCAAACACAAGCCAATGTGACTTGAGCTGTAAAAAAAACTGCACCCAAAGTCTCACGAGACAGATGGGACTGTGAGGTGTCTGAGTTTGTGTACTGAGGGTCAAACAAGGAAGCCTTGAGGCCAGATTCTATTTTGTCCAACCAAGTTATTATTTTGATCTTACAATGACAAACCATAGTTCTTTATTAAAAAGGCTTAATTGTTGAAATTCCTGCGGGAAAAGTAAAACCTTTCTATTGTGAGTGCAAATACAATTTTCTGGGCCCCAGACTCTCAGTTTTTCCTTGAAAACAATTGTTTTTATTACAGGATTTTAAAAAATAATATAGAGATGTTCTGTTACAGAAGAGGCAGAAGTCATGGTGCAACAAATGGGCAGAACTGACAGGCAGCATTTGCAAACTGAGTAATTTTTTTTAAGCCAGATAAAATTCAGAATAAGATAATTTTGGAGCCATGCAGTTTCACACAAAAGGGCACTACTTACGTTCAACACATTTTTAAAATTTGTACACATGTTCTATAACATTTGCAATACTAATTTACATTAAAAACTATTCTAATTTGGTTAACAGTAAGAAAGTTGCAGAGATGGTTTCTCAAGAAGCAGCACACATTTTAATATAAGAATAAGTTAAGATGAATTCATAACACTGGATATTTTTCTATCTGTCAACAAACACTCTTTCATCAGAGAACAGTCTGTGAGGCTCTATATCCCTAAATATAGCATACTGGATAGTTTTCTATTTCACACCCAAAAAGAGTTTCTGTGCTATTCTCTATGACAGTTGTTAACAAAAAAAAAATAGTTCACATTAGGCCGTTGTTTCCTGGTATGACCGATTTTGGATGTCATCATTTCAGGAATGATTTCTTGAAAATAAAAAACAAAAACAAAAACAAAAATCAACCCAAAACAAAGATGGCTGATGTACAGAGTGCCACTTTTTTGCAGGAAGAATAACTGTGTAAGAGGAAATAATTTTTAAATGAGCTCCATGTACTTCAGACAAGTATTTTTGATTACCTACTGAGTAACTCCACCTTAAATTTGACATGATCAGAATTTTAAACTGCAGTACATTCCATTTCAAACCTCCTCTTCACAGGTATGTCCTACCTTAATAAATGGAACCCTTTACTAAACCTCTGCTGCCAAATTCTTCAGGCATACAAGATTTCTCCCTTTCTCTCTCTTTCTCCCTGTTGTTTCATTAAGCCAACATCTATAACCAAAAAGTTGCTTTTTTCAAAGTCCAATGCTTCTGCTGCTGCTGCTAAGTCACTTCAGTCGTGTCCGACTCTGTGCGACCCCATAGACGGCAGCCCACCAGGCTCCCCCATCCCTGGGATTCTCCAGGCAGGAACACTGGAGTGGGTTGCCATTTCCTTCTCCAATGCATGAAAGTGAAAAGTGAAAGTGAAGTCACTCAGTCATGTCTGACTCTTAGCGAGCCCATGGACTGCAGCCTACCAGGCTCCTCCGTCCATGGGATTTTCCAGGCGAGAGTACTGGAGTGGGGTGCCATTGCCTTCTCCATCTAATGCTTTTATTCTAGTTCAAATCACAATACTATCATGACTAGACAAGTATTGCAGTCTCCTAACTGGTCCCTTTGTATTGTCACTCAGCCTGTAGATGCTTCAAATACCACACAAATATCTTCCACTACCCACAAAGTCCCTTTTTCAAATGGGAATCATAACAAGATCAAAAAGATAAAAGATGACCATGTCACTTCCCATGATTAAACTCATCAGTGGTTCTCTATTTTTCTTGGCATAAAATCCAGAATAATAAACACAAGCTATAAGATGCAGCATGAAGTAGTCTATGTCCCCTCTGCCCCCCTCCCAGGACACATTCAGATCTTTCCACACTCTAGTCATGCTTGCCTTTAGTAGCTCAAATATACTCGGCTCCTTAACATCTCAGGTTTTTAATACACCCATGTTTTATAAACCAGAAAACAATTTACCACTACTCCAAAGCGATATAACCTAGAAAAGTTAATCCCATGTCTTTATTGCATGGTCAGTTTTTATCTGCAAGTGAATTTATAATTACCACAAACTGCTATAGGTGAAAGCATCTGTTTGCTTGGTAAATGTGATCACAAAATATTGTAAAGTTGAAAAATGGTTAGATATGTTTCCCCTTAGATTAAAAACACACTGAAGCCTCTCTTGTCTTTGAAAAGGGAAAATGCATTTCAACACAGCAGAGATTACCTCCTTCAAATATGAAAATGTTTCTTAAACAAGCAGTATATTTTCAAAACATTATTTTCCCATTAATCCCTATAAACTATCTTCCATTAATGTTCACTGTGAGTTAACTAACTGCTTAATTCTAAATTAAAAATAGATTTTGATTATTATAAAAGAATAATTTCATCAGGAAGGTAAAGTAAAAAGTAAAAAAAATTATGCAAATTTATTAGAGATAGGCTCAATTATTTGAACACTGTATCCAAAAGATAATCACATAGAGTGTCTCTATCTCCTGCCTTCATTTCTCTTCAATATATCTTATCCTAAAAAAACATACTATGAGCACTACTGTAAAATTAATTTTCAAAACTCTTCACTGGGTCATAGAAACTTTTCTACCTTTATATATAAAAATTATTCAATATTTTGACTTCAATATTTTGATGGCTATCAGTTCAGTTCAGTCACTTAGTCGTGTCCAAATCTTTGCGACCCCATAAACCGCAGCACGCCAGGCCTCCCTGTCCATCACCAAATGCTGGAGTTTATCCAAACGCATGTCCTTTGAGTCGGTGATGCCATCTAACAATCTCATACTCTGTTGTCCCCTTCTCCTCCTGCCCTCAATCTTTCCAGGCATCAGGGTCTTTTCAAATGAGTCAGCTCTTCGCATCAGGTGGCCAAAGTGTTGGAGTTTCAGCTTCAGCATCAGTCCCCTCAATGAACACCCAGGACTGATCTACTTTAGGATGGACTGGTTGGATCTCCTTGCAGTCCAAGGGACTCTCAAGAGTCTTCTCCAACACCACAGTTCAAAAGCATCAATTCTTCGGTGCTTAGCTTTCTTTACAGTTCCACTCTCACATCCATACATGACCACCAGAAAAACCACAGCCTTGACTAGACGGACCTTTGTTGACAAAGTAATGTCTCTGCTTTTTAATATGCTGTCTAGGTTGGTCATAACTTTCCTTCCAAGGAGTAAGCGTCTTTTAATTTCATGTCTGCAATCACCATCTGCAGTGATTTTGGAGCCCAAAAATATAAAGTCAGCCACTGTTTCCACTGTTTCCCCATCTATTTGCCATAAAGTGATGGGACCGGATGCCATGATCTTAGTTTTCTGAATGTTGAGCTTTAAGCCAACTTTTTCACTCTCCTCTTTCACTTTCATCAAGAGGCTCTTTAGTTCCTCTTCACTTTCTGCCATAAGGGTGGTGTCATCTGCATATCTGAGGTTATTGATATTTCTCCCGGCAATCTTGATTCCAGCTTGTGCTTCTTCCAGCCCAGCGTTTCTCATGATGTACTCTGCATATACGTTAAATAAGCAGGGTGACAACATACAGCCTTGACGTACTCCTTTTCCTATTTGGAACCAGTCTGTTGTTCCATGTCCAGTTCTCACTGTTGCTTCCTGAGCCGCATACAGGTTTCTCAAGAGGCAGGTCAGGTGGTCTGGTATTCCCATCTCTTTCAGAATTTTCCACAGTTTATTGTGATCCACACAGTCAAAGGCTTTAGCATAAAGAAAATCTACTAAATCTCAGGGTGACATCTGATGCTTGAGTCACAGCCCACTACCTGCTTCCCTTAGCTCAGTGTGACAGAATCATTATTCTAGGTGGATGTGGACATATGACCACCTGGCCATAGCTGTAGAGATGTAGTTGCTTCTGAATCACCTGAGCCAGCACTCTAGTGCAGATCCTTCCTCTTAGAAGGAGAGATGTCAAGATTATGAAAATGGCAAAGAATCATCTTTTCAACAAATGAGAATAGACAGGTGGAAATTCATATGCATAAGAATGAAGTCAGACATTTATCTTATACCATATACAAAACTTAACTCAAATGGATCAAGAAAACCCCAGGGATAAATCTGAGTGATATTTCCTCCAAAATCTCCCTGCTATGCACTGTTCAAATAATTTCACTTCACATCCTACAGTGTGTTAACTGTTTACCAATTGTATACTAAAATACAGTTGTCTGACTGCTAGGATATGGACTTACCGATGCAAACATTACTGTGAAAATTTTCGGCTGATAACTATCTTTAGGACACATACTTGATGTCAGCAATGCTCTGTATTATTGGTTTTGGTTGGAGGAGGGAAAATATCTTCATATTATACGTTTATCCCAGAGGCAGAAATCAGGAGAAGGCTTTAATGAATCTTACAGAGACTGGGCATCTGGCACGTTTTCACAGTGAAGAAAGTATTACAGAATGTTATTTATCCATTCAAATATGAGTAAATCAAGCAGAGATTTCCAGTTTAATTCTACCCATCTTGGAATAATATGTAAATTCTTATAAATTTGATAGAAATTATATGGAATGTATGCATTAAATTTTCATATGGGCTTACATCATAAATTTGCATTAAATGTGTACATGAGTTATAACCTAAATGTTCCCTAATGAAAGTATACTTAAATAATGTCAGTATGATAGAATAGCAAATTGCAGAGTTCCAAAGAATATCAAGGAGAGACAAGAAAGCCTTCCTTAGTGCTTAGTGAACAGTGCAAAGAAATAGAGGAAAACAATAGAATGGGAAAGACTAGAGATCTCTTCAAGAAAATGAGAGATACCAAGGGAACATTTCATGCAAAGAATAGGCTCAATAAAGGACAGAAATGGTATGGATCTAACAGAAGCAGAAGATATTAAGAAAAGGTGGCAAGAATACACAGAAGAACTGTACAGAAAAGATCTTCATGATCCAGATAATCACGATGGTGTGATCACTCACCTAGAGCCAGACATCCTGGAATGTGAAGTCAAGTGGGCCTTAGGAAGCATCACTACGAACAAAGCTGGTGGAGGTGATAGAATTCTATTGAGCTATTTCAAACCCTAAAAGATGCTGCTGTGAAAGTGCTGCACTCAATATGCCAGCAAATGTGGAAAACTCAGCAGTGACCACAGGACTGGAAAAGGTCAGTTTTCATCCCAATCCCAAAGAAAGGCAATGCCAAGGAATGCTCAAATTACTGCATAATTACACTCATCTCACACGCTAGTAAAGTAATGCTCAAAATTCTCCAAGCTAGGCTTAAGCAATACATGAATCATGAAATTCCAGATGTTCAAGCTGGTTTTAGAAAAGGCAGAGGAACCAGAGATCAAATTGCCAACATCCGCTGGATCATCAAAAAAGCAAGAGAGTTCCAGAAAAACATCTATTTCTGCTTTATTGACTATGCCAAAGCCTTTGGCTGTGTGGATCACAATAAACTGTGGAAAAGTCTGAAAGAGATGAGAATCCCAGATCACCTGGCCTGCCTCTTGAGAAACCTGTATGCGGGTCAGGAAGCAACAGTTAGACATGGAACAACAGACTGCTTCCAAATAGAAAAAGGAGTACCTCAAGGCTATACACTGTCACCCTGCTTATTTAACGTATATGCAGAGTACATCACAAGAAACGCTGGGCTGGAAGAAGCACAAGCTGGAATCAAGATTGCTAGGAGAAATATCAATAACCTCAGATATGCAGATGACACCACCCTTATGGCAGAAAGTGAAGAGGAACTAAAGAGCCTCTTGATGAAAGTGAAAGAGGAGAGTGAAAAAGTTGGCTTAAAGCTCAACATTCAGAAAACTAAGATCATGGCATCCGGTCCCATCACTTTATGGCAAATAGATGGGGAAACAGTGGAAACAGTGGCTGACTTTATATTTTTGGGCTCCAAAATCACTGCAGATGGTGATTGCAGACATGAAATTAAAAGACGCTTACTCCTTGGAAGGAAAGTTATGACCAACCTAGACAGCATATTAAAAAGCAGAGACATTACTTTGTCAACAAAGGTCCGTCTAGTCAAGGCTGTGGTTTTTCTGGTGGTCATGTATGGATGTGAGAGTGGAACTGTAAAGAAAGCTAAGCACCGAAGAATTGATGCTTTTGAACTGTGGTGTTGGAGAAGACTCTTGAGAGTCCCTTGGACTGCAAGGAGATCCAACCAGTCCATCCTAAAGTAGATCAGTCCTGGGTGTTCATTGGGGGGACTGATGCTGAAGCTGAAACTCCAACACTTTGGCCACCTGATGCGAAGAGCTGACTCATTTGAAAAGACCCTGATGCCTGGAAAGATTGAGGGCAGGAGGAGAAGGGGACAACAGAGGATGAGATGGTTAGATGGCATCACCGACTCAATGGACATGAATTTGGGTAGGCTCTGGCAGTTGGTGATGGACAGGGAGGCCTGGTGTGCTGCGGTTCATGGAGCTGCAAAGAATCTGACACGACTGAGCAACTGAACTAAACTTTAAGAAATGTTTTTCCACTTTCTGTTTTCTATTAAGACAATTTCCAGGTACTTTGTTTCATTACAATTTTCAACACCTATGGTTGTTTCACTGGCAAGAGGGTTCATAGAGTTCTTCACACCACACAACAACATTCCATAAATTCTCTGGTCTAAAACACCCATGTTTATATTTTAACATGTTTTCCCTTGCTACATACTTATAAGTACGAGGCTGTTCACCTCAGCCTTCATGACTATAGTAGCAGAGGCTACCAGGAGAGGCAGAGAGGAGGAAGTAGGGCTAGGACATATATTTGTGCGGGAAGAGAATTTCTTGTTGACTAACTTAATTTTAACTTAAAAAAATTGAGTCATGAAAGTATCATTTACAGGTAAAAAAATTGACATGTATGTTTTGCATTTACAGGCCCTGTCTCTTCTATGTTTTGAAATAGTATGTATTTAATACTAAATATTGAAATATTCACAGTGGTAAAAGAATCTGCCTGCAAATACAGGAGACATAAGCTACGTGGGTTCAATCCCTAGATCAGCAAGATCCTCTAGAAAAGGAAACGGAAACCCACTCCAATATTCTTGCCTGGAAAATTCCATGGACAGAAGACAGTCCATGGGGCCACAAAGAGTTAGATATGACTGAGCATGCATGAGCATGAGTGAGCATTGAAATGTTCATGACTAAAAACAAACTGCAGAAAATGTTTCAAAATTTTTATTTCACAACTGATAGTCTTTCACTTAACATGCAGTTTATCTTTTGTGAAAAGAAATATTTAAGCCTTGTCAAAAGAAAAAAAAGGAAAGAATAATAAGGTGCATTACTGATTCAAAGATTAGCTCTTATGACCCTAGGGAATATATTATAGATATCATTCAGGCCAGGTTTACTATTGCAAGTGTACAAACAAAAGACAAATTATTGAATTATTTGGTGAGTTTCTCCTTATGAATATTTACTGCAGCAATTCATCAAACATCAAGAATGTAAAGGACATAAGAGAACACCAAAAAAATTAAACCCATGTTTAATTTTCGATTTTGAAAATGAGAACACAGTAGGGACTTCAAAATTAAAGTGCTGTGCTAGAGCTGGTTTTTACTACCTCGTGGGAGCTGAGTGTTAAATTTTAAGGAATTCTGCATGCCTCATGTTAAACATAATCCTTGATAAACTTAAATGATATACACTTACCAGTAAATAAATTACACTAAAGAAACTTTAATAAATTTTAAAAACTGAACACTTCTTAATGATTTGCTGCATTTTACTATTATTTATGCTTGTGAGGTCATTTACACCTTCAGTATCTGTATGGTGAAAAGATTATATAATGGGATGTCTCTACAATCTCTTTCTGGCTTCAAATTCAGAAATATCATGCTGGTAGTGGGAATATGGATTTGGCTGTAGTATTTGCACTATAGAAATAAGCAACCATTAAAATCAGAGTATGCCTTTCATTTTTAGTGAGCTGATTATTAAAAATTTATCAGCATACTACACACATAGAGGTAGAGGTAGTATAGATATAGAGGGAGAGATAAATATAAATATTAATACAGATATATAAATTCAGTTAACTGAACCAGCAAGCTAAATGAATGAACCAAAACTGTGCTAGCATCTTAAGAATAAAGAAAATATGGTATATATATTCAATGGAATCTTATTTAGCTATAACAAGAAGGAAATCCTGACAGGTATCACAATACGAATGAACATGGAGAAAATTGTGTTAAATGAAATAAGCCAGTTGCAGAAGGACATATACTGCATGATTCCATGTCTATGAAATATTCACTTTTTTAAAAAAAATTTGGACCATTGTATTAGGAATTCCACATGACAAAGACTTGCAGACATTCGCTTTAAATCCCTTGATTTCCTGGCTCCTGTCCTCTATCAACCTCAGACTCTCCAACCGTTCAAGTTATAGTTTTCTTATGAAATATTTAAACTAGCCAAACTTACAGACCCAAAATGTAGAAGAGTAGTTGCCGTGGGTAGGGGGGAGAAATGGGGAGATGCTGTTCAAAAGTTACACATTTTCAGTTAAGCAAGATGAATTTTCTAGAGATCTACTATACAACACTGCACTTATCATTAACAATACTGGGCTGAATACTTGAATATTTTGTTGAGAGAATCTGCCCTTTTATGTTATCTGTTCTTACCGTCATAAAAGTAACAGCAATAATAAGCAAAGTACAAAAAAGTCTTGTTTTAAATAAATTTAAAAACAATCATAGAGAACAACCAGGGAGAATATTAGTGACATGCAATAAACAGACCCACATATATGGTTGTTGACACAGGGCTACTGTGAGATCAGTTTATTGGACAAATATTTACTGAGTTACTGAATACCGCCTCTCACTTTCTGTGCTAAATAGAGCAGTGAGTAAAAAACAGTCACTACAATCAGTGACTCAATTCCACAAATGGACACAGAATTCTATAAATCACATGACAAGCAACACTCATGAAGGATGAACTAATATTTACTGACAACCGACTATGTGACTCAGACAATAAAAGAATCTGCCTGCAATGCAGGAGACCCGGATCTGATTCTTGCATCAGGAAGATCCTCTCAGAGAAAAGAAAAATGACTGACAACATCAGAGAGTCCTAAGTAAAAACCCTGGCCTTTTCTGTTTGTATCTAGGACTCTGCAGAAGAATCTGGATCTGACTAGCCCTAAGTTCCCTCAGGAATATGAGGGAACTTCAATAGGTTGTTGCACTGATTAAACGAACTAATGTTTACGTATATGAATGACCTACAAGAGCTACTCTACAAAAAGTTATCTCTTATCCTGTTTCCCTTAAGCTTTTTCTCCAAAAGCATTAATATGGAGATGTAGCTTTTCAAGGAGACCATGAATTTGACTCTTAAAACAAAGGGAAGACCTAGTAAGATAAGAGGAAGTACACAGTTGCAGTAATTCCCCAAGTTAAGGCCAAAAGCCTCAAAATGAAAGTTTTAAGAAAGGTACAGTTGGTGGTAGACAGGTAAAGAAGAGGAAGAGGTGAAGGTGAGAAAGTTTAGATAAATAACTGGATCATATTTTCATAGTCATTTTGACAGACTGGATTAACTGACAGTGTCATTTTTCACATATAGTTGATATTCTCCACTTAACTTTTCCTCCATGCCATTTTTACATATAAAATTTACTTATAAATAAACATATTTACTTATAAATGCATTTTAAAGATCTCAAACTTCTCATTCTGGATGTTGGCTTTCTCCAGTTTCCCCTAAACTTTGATATTTCTGATAACTGTTTAACTATAATAGCAGTTACACCTAAGTAGAATTTTGCAAATCCTACAGTATAAGAATCTTCTTTTACTCATACTCAATTCCCAAACTGCACCAATTGCAGACAGCTAAACAGACAGTGAATACTAATCAAAAGAGGAAGAATGCCTTGGTTGTGGTCATGTCTTAACAAGAAACTTCTTTGCCAGAAGAGATATCTGTTTTGCATGCTACCTAGATATTCCGAGTGGAAACAGCCATTTCATAATGACTGTACATTATAGATGAATAGAAGCTTTGCAATCTGCTTTTCCTGGTACATAAACTATATTTGAAATCATCTAATATATTTATTGTAAAGTACATGCAAATTAGCACAGAGAAGCTTTGATCAAAGACAGCGTCTCTACGTAGAATACTTTTGCTAGTCTGAAACCATTTTTTGCAAAAGTTGGAGTTCTTTGTTTTTAATGAGGTAAATATAATCTGAGAAAAGGCATGAAATTATCAAGCATCTATGCCAAAATGACCCAGTAAAAAGTTCTGATTTTTCTGTGTCTAAAACCTTCCTGGTTTGCTAATCAGAGAAATTCAAAACAGGCAAAATGTGAACACAGAATATTTAAAACTGCCTGAGATGTCCGAGGTCAGGGAGGATCTGGCAGTAATTCCTATCTATTTCTTATGGTGCAAACTTGTAAAATCTAATCAGTGGAGGTTGAATATAATAACTGCATTGCAGACACCATGTACAAAAATCAAAGATTTCTAAGATGTAGGACTGGTTGCATTACCGTTATAGTTTCAAAGACAATGTCTTTCTTGCAGCAAAGAGACCAACAAACAAGGTGCAATAAAATAGTCTTTCTATGCTCCTTCTCCTTAGGGAGTCTGTGTGAAAGCCAAGGCAGAATTTGCTACAAGTAGAAAAGCAGGAAGGTAAAACAACCGTTTTCATCACAAACCCAGTATCACTCAAGTCCAGGGACATCTGGTTTAGAAAGAAGCATGAGGTTTCCCTACTAGTAGCATCGGCAGCTTACCTTCCAGCTAAGGCCTTATGGACAGTACTCATTTACTGTTTCATCTCAGTTTTGGAGGAGCCTACTGGAATTAATACGTGTGGACCCTGCCAATTTTCATCCGGTAGGATTAGGTGCGCCTCTAAATAGCACTTTATGAGTATATCTCTTGGCATAATTTTTCTTCTAAGGAAGATATGGGTTTCCCAGGTGACGCTAGTGGTAAAAGAACCTGCTTGTCAAAGCAGGAGACATAAGAGAGGTGACTTTGATCCCTGGGTTGGGAAGATCCCCTGGAGAAGGAAATGGCAACCCACTCCAGTATTCTTGCCTGGAGAATCCCATGGACACAGGAGCCTGGTGGGCTACAGTTCATGGGGTCGCAAAGAGTCAGACACGACTGAAGTGACTTAGCGCACACTTAGCACAAGGGAGATATACCAAGCATAATGACACAATGATTTTGTGAAATCTTTTTTTTTCTTTTTAATTGTAAGCACAGCACATACCTTATACCACTTAGATTTTACAAAATTTAGCATTAAGATTTTATTACAAGAAAACTTGCACAACTTAATACTAAATCATAATCATAATCTCACCACAAAGATTGTGTTAATATTTTAGAAAATTTTCTTTTAATACTAATTCCTCTATGTAGATTTAAAACATTAAATATACTGGCTATAGTGCTTATATTTTCAGACTGGTATTATATGCTCGATAGTTATTCACTTTATTAAATTTCTTGAAAACATTTTAATAATTGCATAATGTCATACTGCAATGATATATCAAAATTTGTTTAACTGATCCCTTGTGTGCCAGCAACTGAGCTGCTGATTGCTTCTTTTTTTTCCTATCAAAAATAACACAGCAAAGAACAACCTTTTCCATATTATTTAATCATGTCCTTAGGAAAGAGCCTCAGAAGACAAATTGCTGGGTCAAAGGATTAAATATGCTCTTTATGCATATTGCCAAACTGCTTTCAAAAACCATTAGACTGATTTATAATCCCACCAACAAGAAAGGGCATGTCCACCTCACTGACTCCTATGCTTTATTGACCATTTCCAATTTGATAGGCAAGAAAAAAAATCTACTTGCTTTAGTTCTTCTACTAATTGTTTGAACATATGTTCATATTCATTAGGCACATATATAATTTTTGGTGAGCTACTTGTTCTCCTTACTTTAAAAATTTTTATATATAATGATTGTATTGTACATTTTTACATTAAATTGTATGGTAAATAAGCCAAAATAAATGAAAGACAACAGTGAATTTCAACTAAGAATTGAGGTTTCAACTACTTGCAAGATCAACACGATAAAATAAGGCCAACTTTCAAATAGGACACATAGCTTAGCACCATCGTCTGGGGAATCTGAATATGGGACAAGAAGATTTACCAATGGCTCATGGAAGATAACTAATATGCTTTGGTAGTATCTGGATATTTATTATTTTAAATTGATTTGTTGTCCTTTGTTCTCTTTCTTTTCAATGTATTTTGAAAATGGTGTTATCTTTTTTCATTAAATCAGTGCATTCTTCTCTAATTTTTATAAATTTTTTAAATAAATTTTATAAATTTTATAAAATAAAGTAAATGGCTTTTGAGTTTATGCATGGATTTAAGAACAACATAATTTAAAAATGATACAAAATAGTAGATGTTAGATCTGTTCATAAAGGGTACCTGGCAGGGACAATGAAATCATCTCTCCGACACTTAGAAATCTATACCTCAGCAGAAAAAATAATCTAAGATCAGAAGTTCATTTGCATACTTATCTAATTCACTGCAAGTATATACTCAAGAGTTTTCTCTTTTCCTTTAATCCTATGTAATGAGAAGAGTCTAGTCTCCTCGGGGACATTATGGAGCCTTAGTTTCTCTCCCAAGGTGAACAGGATTAAATCTTAACAAGAATCCACCTACTCAATGTCTCTGGAGGATAAGTGTATCCTGCTTGTACGCTTGTGTACGGAGGCAAATTGCAGAAGTCTGTGCCCAGACATCACTTCTGCAGACTTGAAAAATATGAAAGGGAATTTAGTGAGGAAAAGAGGCAAAGAGGAGCTCTTTCTGGTCTACAATACAAACACATTTTCTAAGAACTAGGCCCTAGGGATCATCATCAACTAGCCTGAGCCACACACAATAGATAGGTATTTCTGACTGGCACATTTTAGCTATGAGGCATGACACAGAGCTGGGATGAGAGAGTTTAAAAAGGGCCGCAGAGACAAGAATCCAGCTTAAGCTTTCTATACATGCAGGGATCTCCCCTACCACAGTTGTGATGACTGTTTATTTAGCTCCTGCTTCAACTCTTTCGATTTCCCTGGTGGCTCAGACAGTAAAGCGTCTGCCTGCAAGGTGGGAGACCTGGTTTTGATCCCTGGGTTGGGAAGATCCCCTGGAGAAGGAAATAGCAATCCACTCCAGTACTCTTGCCTGGAAAATCCCATGGATGGAGGAGCCTGGTAGGCTACAGCCCATGGGGTCGCAAAGAGTCGGACACGACTAAGCGAGTTCACTTTCAACTCTTAACTTGAGAAGAAACTCTTGCTTTCTACTGTATGTGCTCTGTTTTTTCAAAGACAATTTTAAAATGCATTTACTTATTGAAGTATAAGGGTCCAAAAATAAGCATGACATGTTTCAAGACTTTGCAGAGTTTCTAGTTTATAAAAGTGGACAGAAATACAAGTGAATATTTAATATGTGACATGGATTTGAAGTTTCGGTTAAAATGAGTAAATAATTGGGCCTAGTATTGGCAACAAGTATTATGGAAGCAGTGACTTTTGAGAAGTAAGGGGGCTGACCATACAGAGAATGCTAGAAGCAGGGTTGTAGCAGGTGTGTGGGGGGGCACAGAGATGGGGTGGCAAATGGTGCAGATACTTGAAGACTCCAGGCATGTCCAAATGGAAGGCAACAGATTCCTTGTGCCTGGATCAAAGGAACATGGGTCCAGTGTTTGAAAATGAGGCTAGAGAACTAAGAAGGCACACACAATGAAAAGTCTTTATTAGCTTTAAGCCATGGGGACCCAGATTCTGTCTCTGTGTCACTGAGGGCAGATGCAGTAGAGAGGAGATATGAAGAGCTCAGACTATGATGCCAGACTGTCTAAACCAAAATGTGCCACAGACTGCCTGGTGACTTCGGACAAGGTGCTTAGCCCTTTTTACTTTGATGCCCATTTTACTTAACTGAATAATGGGGACACTAATAGTATATAGCTCACTGAATCGTTATGGAAACCACCTGGAAAACAATCTTGGTAAAGTTCTTTAAACGTATATTTAAATGACCTCATCCATTAAACAAATGCCAAGTGTTGACCAGAGCAGAGATTCTACATGATGAGCCCACAAATCCAGCAGTGGTAACAAAAACAGAAGAAGGCAAAAAACATGCTCATTCCAACTGGAGATGTATTATAGATTAGAAAGTCCTTTCTTACGGCAAAACTCAATGTGCTCCCCTTCATGCAAAGAATTCAATTTCTTCTTGCTGATCCTAGTTGTAACTTTCACCTACCAGACACATGCGTGCTCAGTTGCTTCAGCCGTGTCTGACTCTTTGCAGTCCTGTGGACTGTAGCCCACCAGGCTCCTCTGTCCATGGGATTTCCCAGGCAAGAGTACCGGAGTGGGTTGCTGTGTCTTCCTCCAGGGGATCTTTCTGACCCAGGGACTGACCCCACATCTCTTATGTCTTCTGCATTGGCAGGCAAGTTCTTTACCACTAATGCCACCTGGGAAGCCCAGACATATACATAATAAAAATTCCAATGTTGTGTGTCTTGTAGATAATATCTATTTTTAATTCTGAAAATAATATTAAAAGATATATGATTTTGACATTGAGATCATGGGTAATATTCAGGAAAAGAACAAGATCAGAAATGCTATTGAAAGTAATTATGGTTCAAATAGACAGCAGGCAGCCTAGAGAGCAGAGCCTCTATCGTCAGGGCAGAAAGCAGAGTCACAAGCAAAAATCCAGAAAAGACAAGAACAAAAACCTTTTACAGTTTAAGAATTCCATTTACTTCAACAGTTCTTTCCCCAACATCCTTTCCTAACTCTGTAATATTCTAAAAAGACAACAAAATTTTTAAATACATCTACCATATGATCCAACAATCTCACTCCTGGGCAAATATTTGGATAGAACTATAATCTGAAAAGATGCATGCACCCGTGTTTTCATGGCAGCACTATTCACAGTAGCCAAGACATGGAAGCAACCTAAATGTCCACTGACAGGGGAATGGATAAAGATGTGGTATGTATATACATTGCAATACTATTAGTCAAAATATTAATAATAATAATGGCATTTGCAGCAACATGAAGGGACCTAGAAATTATCATACTGAGTGAAGCAGAGAAAGACAAATACCATATGATAGCACCTATATGTGGAATCTAAAAAAATGACACAAATGAACTTATTTACAAGACAGTAGCAGATGTAAATATATGCAAATAAATTTACGGTTACCAAAAGGGAAATGTAGGGGGGAGGGGTAAATCAGGAGCTTGGGATTAACATATATGCATGACTATACATACATATATATATAATAGATAACTAACAAGAACCTATTGTACAGCACAGGGAACTCTATTCAATATTCTGTGATAACCTAAAAGAGAAAACAAATCTGAAAAAGAATGAATATATGTATATGTGTAACTGAATCACTTTGCGATACACCTGAAACAAACACGACATTGTAAATCAACTCTACTCTAGTGAAATTTAAAGAAGAAAATTAGAGGCACAAACAAAACCCAAGTCTAAATGCTATCTCATCCAGAATAGTCTGGGTACCATCTTCCTAGAAAACACATGAATAAAGTGTATGTTTAAACAGGTCTCTGATACCTTCACTAAGAGTTGATGTGTACTGTCATTTACTGTGAATGCACCATAAGGAGCAGAGACTTACAACATTCGGTGAACCATTGTTTCTCAAAGTCCCTCTATACCAGACATTGTTCTAAAGGCTAAGACTTTCGTAGGTCTCAGTAGCACAATGCTTGCCTGCATTGCCTTCCCACATGCCCCTTCGCCGCTCCCCAAACTCCTACCAACCTCCCTGCCCAACCATGACATTTTCCAAGTGATAGTCACATTCCAAGGACACAAACATGTACATCGTCTGATAGTTGGAAATGTCCTGAGGTTTGAAATGAAATAATTCTTTCTGGAGTAAATTATAAATAAATGAAATAAAACTGGATTAAAAAAAACTGGAATTAAACTCTAATAGTTTGAGGCAACCAGAGCCCTTGTTCATAGAATCCTTTTAAAATATTTCTGCAAGTTGCTCCTCAAAGGAAAAGGCCAGTATTTCTTGGAGGAAGATTAATAATGATCTGTGTACAGATGTATATATTCAAGGCTCTTACCAACTGTGCATCTTCAAAGGTTCCCATTTGGAAAGGCTTTTCCCGCTATTTTTTCGTTATTTCCTTTCTATAAATGGTGGATATACTTACAGAAACTAGCCGTAACTATTCCATTAAAGGCTCTGTCATTCCTTAGTATTGGGGGAAGGTTCATGATACGTGAATTTGAGAAATTCTAATATTTTATTAAATGCTACAATACTATTACGTGTAGCTTAGCCTCACAGTGGTGATATCCATGTGGTGTGCTATTTGTGAGTAGGACGTTAGCCAGCTCAGACTAATATTAGCTTAAAAGAACTGAGATGTCTCTGATATAAACAAACACTTGGAACCACACAGTCAGTAAACATTTTATAGACAAGAAGAGAAATCTAATGACATTCATTTGGCCTTTGGAAAAGATGCATTTGGGGCATTTTTCATTTTATAGAGGAGAACTGAATCCAAATGTTGTTCAGGGAACACTAAAGCAGTAAAAGTACATAAGAGAGCCAAGTCAGACTTTTTAATATTTATATGTTCTTTTAGGGAAATTGTTCTGGTTCCTGCTGATGATTAATAATACCTGCTGCATTTGCATAATTCATGACTTTAAATAATTAACAGGATTATAATTATATTCATAATTCTTTATCAATTGAAGTTAATAACTTTGGTCTGCTGTAATGTGCTATGTTATTGAACTAAAATCTGTACTTCAAAACAATGATACTAGTTAATATTAGTAACACATAGTACATATCTAAACCCTTCTTTATAAGCTCTAGTCAATTCTAATAAACGAATATATGGTTTAAATACCTTCATAATCAATGAGAAGAATGAAAGGATCTTAAATCTAGAAATCTGTCTGTATTTAAGTATAAATTAAAAAACATATCTATATCTCTATAGATCTGTCTATATCTATTTATACATGAAATTTAGAGATACGGAGATATACATTTTTTTTGCAAAAAGATGATGCACGTTTTATTACATGGAAAGCGAGAGGTAGGGAACAGAACATAATTTTTCATTAAAAAATAAATATTGTAAAGTAGCCTCTAATGAATAAAAATTAATGGAAAAAAATAATAATGAGGATGTACAAAGTGCAATAGTTTATATAAAATCTACCAGTAGGTGGATCCCTCTGACCTTTTGTGAAAAGGCATACTTACCTTAAGACTTGATCAATTTCTTAAAGAGAACATTTTAAAATTTTTTTTATGTATGGAAGGATTACACAATTATAGTAAAAATACAGTAAAAATAGTAATATAGAACTATTCAGGAATCCAACTTCTACTCTCCCCTCCCCCATTTCTACTCTCATCAACAATAAAGTTTGGAAGTATTTAGTGTGATGTTTATTTATTCATTAGCTACAATGGCCTTGTCCATGTGTAGAATTCAAAGGGAAAATATGGTTTAAATTTGGAGAAAAATATAATGAAAATGAATATGTATGTTCCTGAGGGAAACAAAGCTAAAAGTAAGGCATCTTTTCTTAGTTAAAAGATGTATGAGTTAAAAATAACAACGAGGAAAAGCTTCTACTCAGTCTCCTTTCAAATAGCTTATATTAGAAAACATTTTGGATTTTTCTTGAAAACATCAATACTATTAAGAAGATACTGTCAATAGAGAAATAATTTACTCCATATAAACTGTATTTAAAAATGTATGGATGCTACTTTAGTTGCCTAATGATTTTTAATTTTTTGCTGAAGTGACTTCGTAAGCACAAAAATCTTAGCTGTTTATTACAAAAGACTAAATATTTTATATCAATGTACTATATTTAAAAAACATGAGCTGCATAACCAAAATAGTCCATAGATTGTAGATAATCTGAGTCAAATTAATTCTTTTATCAAGAGATTCTACCTAGAAAATTACCAATCATTATTATTTTCTGAAAGAACACATAAGGTCTATAATAACAATGAACCAGTGATTAAATAAATATTTTCCTTCTTCCCAGAAAAGCTCACTTCGTTAAAATTGGATTACAACACAGAGAATATCACTGAAATTATTCATCTTAATTAAGCCATTTCCTGATTTTTTTTTGTTAACAGATACAGTGAATTAAGAAATTACCCATGTAAGTTTTACATCCTAAATATGCTCTAATTCTGTAAAAATGGATTATTCCTTCATTCTCTGCCTACAAATTGGTAAACCACATAAAATCAAATCTAAAATAAAGATCACAAGACTAGGCTTATTGTTTTAATGTAGGTAGCATTTTAATTCAACCATCTCAAAATGTTCTAAAGACACTCTAATGCATTTATCACTGTAATATTGGCAGTATCTCACATGGGGTTTGATGAGAATGATTGTAACAAAAGGGGTTTCTATGCTGTTTCATGTGTTAGAAAAAAACAAACTGTAAAGAATTTTGAATAGTGGCAGACAGATGAACGGAAGACACTGTTAGTCAAAACTCTGCAAGGGTCACATATACTTCGTGTCTACATCAGTACAAATCTTTATAATTTTATAAATGTATGTGCTAAGTCGCTTCAGTTGTGTCTGACTCTGTGCGTCCCTATGGACTATAGCTTGCCAAGCTCTTCTGTCCATGGGATTCTCCAGGCAAGAATACTGGAGTGGGTTGTCATGCCCTCCTCCAGGGGATCTTCCTGACCCAGAGATCGAACCTGCGTCTCTTATGGCTCCTGCATTGGCAGGTGGGCTCTTTAGCACTAGCACCACCTAGGAACATATATACACAGAATTATATGTGCATACACACACACACACAGAGGGAGGGAGAAGTTGATTCCTTCCTCTTCCCCCTCACAGACATTCCTGGGAGGGTTGTAGTCATGGTGATAAAAGAGGGTTGTATAAACTGAGAGGCTGGTAAATTGGAGAAAGCTTTGGACATAATACATATTAACTGTATAAAAATTATACTGAAATAGCAAAAAAGAATGACTGCATGTCTGCCTGTTAAACTGAATATTCTACTGAAAGGACATGTGAGTATTTGAGACATGATTTTTAATCTTTGTGTGTGTATGTGTTCACAATTTTGTGAACTGCACAAGGAATTTGCCTAAATCATTTTGGGGGAAGAGATAGATGGTTTGGCAATTTGTCAGTGTTATTAGTTACTGGGTACCTGCTTCTATGCATAGGACTCTGTTTTAGACATGGACAAATAAAAGACAAAGATCAAAAGAGATAAATACAAAAAAAGACACAATGTACCAAATGGTACAAGGAGTTGGAGGTCAGAAGTTTTATCATTCTTGTGGCTAGCATAATAAACACAGAAAGAAGATAATAGTGATGAGATATAAAACAGATGGCTAAGAAAAATAAACAGGAAAACCAAAGAAAATCAGTATGGAGAAAAATATTTAGGATGAGAAATAGTAAGATGAGAAGATGAGATGAAAGAGAATAAGTTTTTCCAGTAAAACAGCATTTATTCTTCACAGAACCTACATGACACTTATTTGAGCAACACAGAATTGTGTGACTTCAGCCTCATGACGCTCTGAGTACTGGTAGTATCATTTTTATACATTGCACTAAAAAAAAATGAAGTATAAATAATGTAAAATTAAAAGATGCTTGCTCCTTGGAAAAAAAAACTATGACAAACCTAGACAGTGTATTAAAAAGCAGAGACATCACTTTGTCAACAAAGGTCCGTAAAGTCAAAGTTATGATTTTCCCAGTAGTCATGTATGGATGTGAGAATTGGACCAGAAAGAAGTCTAAGTGCTGAAGGATTGATGCTTTCAAACTGTGGTGCTGGAGAAGACTCTTGAGAGTCTCTTGGACTGCAAGGAGATCAAGCAGTCAATCCTAGAGGAAATCAACTCTGAATATTCATTGGAAGGACGATGCTAAAACTGAAGCTAGAATACTTGGGCCACCTGAAGTGAAGAGCCAACTCACTGGAAAAGACCCCAACGCTGGGAAAAATTGAAGGAGAGAGGAGAAGGGGACAAGATAAAATGGTTGGATGGCATCACCAATTCAATGGACATGAGTTTGAGCAAGCTCCGAGAGACGGTGAAGGACAGGGAAGCCTGGTGTGCTGCAGTCCATGGGGTCACAAAAGAGTTGGACACGACTGAGCAACTAAACAACAACAGCAATGTATAGTTGGGGGGTTTACTAATGCATAACTTCACTCACTTCTTAGAAATCCAAATAGTGCTAAACACTGAACCTGGGCAACTTGGATGTCACTGTGGATTTTCAGTACTGTTGGAAGTGGAGACTCTACACTGGGCAAGAGGCTTGGGAGGAAGGATAACGACTCTATACTGTCCGTTCTTGTTATTCACACTATTTATGTTCTATAAAGTCACTACAAACACCAAAGTAGCGAATATCAGAGGGGAAATACAATGTTAGGTTCCTACAAGCTGCTGGTCACAACATTTTTTGGGAATAGATCAATACATAATCATATTTGACCTGTGTTTCTGTCTATAGACGTGTTATTTACTGTAGAGATGATTCATTAACACCGAATTCGCAGCCAATAGAACTATACCTTATGCCTGAAAAAAGCTTATCTCACACAGATTTCTTTTTCGTAAGCCACACCACAGCATTCCTGTGCTTAGGAAGACTAGACAGCAGTTCAGTAACACACTAGGTGACTATTTTAAACAACAAAAAGCACAAAAATGGCACTGAATAGACCATGAAAAGGATACATTTACAGTATGATTGCTGACACGAGGAGGCAGTGTTCCCTTATTTGACCTCAGCTGGGAGGATTTAAGTCGGTGACTAATAAAAGTTTTTGCTACCCTGTGCATATCTGCAAACGAAGGTGAAACTTTCATGTACACTGAAATTAGACGTACAGATATATTTCAACAAGTTGGAAAATTTAAAAATATGGAACTTATGAATAACAGAATTGTCTATAGAAGCTTTCAGTGTACTGCTTGACTGACTCTATTTTATAAAATGCTTTACTGTTTTTAGTTGTAAATGCTTAATGCTTTTCATCCCTTGTAGTTATGGTTTTTGTGCAGAAAACTAAATTACAGATTTATATATATTGTTGACTTTCTCTAATCACCCTTTTGAATGATATGAGCAGAGATTGACTGCTGGGCCAAATTGTAATCTGATTCTGTAATATCCAGTCTTTGTCAAGCACTGTGGTTAAGAAACACTGTTAGTTAAGGTGTATAGCAATTTTCAGCAAAAGATTTAAGAACTGCTCAATCTACCAAATAACTAGGGTAAGAAAAAAAGTGCAAGATAATTTCAAGAGGCTTCTTGTTACCAGCTGAAAAACTATGTTATTAATTCAGTCACATAGAGAACTACTTAAAACTTCAGTGTCTTCTTGTTAAGCAAAGTAGATATTAAAAAAAAATACCAAGAAATGTAATAAATGCAGCAAATGCAAAGCTGAATTCTAAAACATGGAGCTCGCAAATGGACTGTAGGTGCAATTTATTTTGAAATAGGTATGAAACCCAAATTTTAATAGTAACTGTCAGTTTATATGCCAAAACATGCTCATCAATGAAATGAAAAACCTAGATATCCATCTGCCTTGATGATGTTTACCATGAATTTCATAATGCCAAGTCAAACCCAATGTATTCTACTCAGAAATTCATGAGCCATCACTGGAAGAAGATAAATCTGAATGTGGTGTGTTATACATACGTGTGCAATTAAGTGTGTACCCTTGTGTGCCTGAGTGTGTGTGTGTTGCCCTGAATGTAAAATGTGTAAATAATATGGGCATTTTAAAAGTTTGTTTTAAACTACCCAAAAGACTATACATGTATATAAACATACATGTCAAATAAACACAAGAGATATTTTCATAAATATATATACACAGTACTTATATTCTACTATATTATGTTTATATTTTTTACATAACAAGTTATTAGGAACTTAGTGGCTTCTCTACAGTTTCAAAGGTCAGATATCTGACATTGGGCTAAAAGCAAGGTGTCACCAGGGTTGTGTTCACTCTGGAGGCTCTGGAAGATAATCTATTGACATTTCCTCGCCCTTTCCAGCATCTAAAGGCTACTTGCATTCTTCTTTTTTTAATGAAAGAAATTCAATGTATTTATTTTCTGTGGTCTTTTTTAAAAATTATTATTGGAATTATAGTTTCTTTGCAATGTTGTGTTAGTTTCTGCTGTACAGGAAAGTAACTCTGCTATAACATACATATGTGTGGGTGTGTGTGCTCTGTCATGTCTAACTCTTTGTGACCCCATGGACTGCATCCTGCCAGGCCCCTGTGGCCATAGAATTTCCCAGGAAAGAATACTGGAGTAGGTTGCTGTTTCCTACTCCAGGGGATCTTCCTGACCCAGGGATTGAACCAGCATCTCTTTCACCTCCTGTACTGGCAGATGGACTCTTTATCACTGTGCCACCTGGGATGCCCCTGGATACAAATATCCCCTCTTTTTAGGATTTCCTTCCCCTTTAGTTCACCACAGAGCACTGAGTATAGCTCCCTGTGCTATAGAGTAGGTTCTCATTAGTTATCTATTTTATACACAGTAGTGTATATATGTCAATCCCAATCTCTCATTTCACCCCATACCTCATTTTCCCCCTTGGTATCTGCATTCGTTTGGCTTATAGTCTCCTTCCTCAATCTTCAAAGCCAGCAGCATAGCCTCTCTCAATCTAGATCTTGTCACTCTGTATCAGTGCTCTTCATTGTCACATCTCCTCTAATTCTTTTAAGAAATCTTTCTTATTTTATTAGGCCAATCCAGATAATCCAGGATAATCTCTCCATTTCAAAGTCCATAATTTAATCATCCAAGTACTGCATTTCGGGCTCCTGTTGAACATGATGGCTACTCCATTTCTTCTAAGGGATTCTTGCCTACAGTAGTAGATATAATGGTCATCTGAGTTACATTCACCCATTCCAGTCCATTTTAGTTTGCTGATTCCTAAAATGTTGATGTTTACTCTTGCCATCTCCTGTTTGACCACTTCCAATTTGCCTTGATGCATGGACCTAACATTGCAGATTCCTATGCAATATTGCTCTTTACAGCATCAGATATTACTTCCATCATCAGTCACATCCACAACTGGGCGTTGTTTTTGCTTTGGCTCTGTCTCTTCATCCTTTCTGGAGTTATTTCTCTACTGATCTACAGTAGCATATTTGGCACCTCCCGACCTGGGGAGTTCCTCTTTCAGTGTCCTATCTTTTTGCCTTTTTATACTGTTCATGGGGTTCTCAAGGCAAGAATACTGAAGTGGTTTGCCATTCCCTTCTCCAGTGGACCATGCTTTGTCAGACCTCTCCACCATGTCCCATTCATCTTGGGTGGTCCTACACAGCATGGCTCATAGCTTCATTGACTTAGACAGGGCTGTGATCCATGTAATTAGATTGGTTAGTTTTCTATGATTGGGGTTTTCATTCTGTCTGCCCACTGATGGAGAAGGATAAGAAGCTTATGGAAGCTTCCTGGTGGGAGACTGACTGAAGGGGAAACTGGGCCTCCTTCTGATGGGTGGGGCCATGCTCAGTAAATCTTTAATTCAATTTTCTGTTGAAGGGTGGGGCTGTGTTCCCTCCCTGTTGTTTGACCTGAGGCCAAACTATGGTGGAGGTAATGCAGATACTGACAACCTCCTTCAAAAGGTCCCATGCAGGCACTGCTGCACTCAGTGCCCCCAACCCTGTAGTAGGCCACCGTCGACCCACACCTCTGCTGGAGACTCCTGGACACTCACAGGCAAGTCTGGGTCAGTCTCCTGTGGGGTCACTGCTCCCTTCTCCCAGGTCCTGGTGCAAACAAGGTTTTGTTTGCGCCCTCCAAGAGTCTGTTTCCCCAGTCCTGTGTAAGTTCTGGCAGCTCTATGGTGGGGTTAATGGTGACCTCCATAAGCCCCCAAGAGGGCTTATGCCATACTCAGGTCTACTGCACCCAGAGCCCCTGCCTCTGCAGTAATCCACTGCTGATCTGTACCTCCCCAGGAGGCACTCAAACACAGTTATGGCTTGGTCTCTGTGTGATCTCTGGGTCCTGGTGAACACAAGGTTTGTTTGAGCAAAAAGAGTCTGAAATGCACTATTCGGATGCAATCTCAAAAATGATACAATGATCTCTGTTCATTTCCAAGGCAAACCATTCAATATCACAGTAATCCAAGTCTATGTCTCAACCAGTAATGCTAAAGAAGCTGAAGTTGAACAGTTCTATGAAGACCTACAAGATCTTCTAGAACTAACACCCAAAAAAGATGTCCTTTTCATTAAGGGAACTGGAATGCAAAAGTAGGAAGTCAAGAGATACCTGAAGTAACAGAAAAATTTGCCCTTGGAATACAAAATGAAGTAGGGCAAAGGCTAACAGAGTTTTGCCAAGAGAATACACTGGTCATAGAAAACACCCTCTTTCAACAACACAAGACAAGACTCTACACATGGACATCACCAGATGGTCAATACCGAATCAACTGATTATATACTTTGCAGCCCAAGTGGAGAAACTCTATACAGTCAGCAAAAACAAGACCGGGAGCTGACTGTGGCTCAGATCATGAACACCTTATTGCCAAATTTAGGCTTTAATTTAATAAAGCAGAGAAAAACCACTAGACGATTCAGTTCAGTTAAGCTCAGTTGTTCAGTCATGTCTGACACTGCTAACCCAAGAACCACAGCATTCCAGGCCTCCCTGTCCATCACCAACTCCTGGAGTCCACCCAAGCCCATGTCCATTGAGTTGGTGATGCCATCTAACCATCTCATCCTCTGTCATCCCCTTTCCTCCTGCCTTCAATCTTTCCCAGCATCAGGGATTTTTCAAATGAGTCAACTCTACACATCAGGTGGCCAAAGTATTGGAGTTTCAGCTTCAACATCAGTCCTTCCAATGAACACCCAGGACTGATCTCTTTTAGGATGGGCTGGTTGGATCTCCTTGCAGTTCAAGGGACTCTCAAGAGTCTTCTCCAACACCACAGTTCAAAAGCATCAATTCTTCGATGCTCAGCTTTCTTTATAGTCCAACTCTCACATCCATACATGACTACTAGAAAAACCATAGCCTTGACTAGATGGAACTTTGTCGACAAAGTAATGTCTCGGCTTTTAATATCCTGTCTAGGTTGGTCATAACTTTCCTTCCAAGGAGCAAGTGTCTTTTAATTTCACGGCTGCAATCACCATCTGCAGTGATTTTGGAGCACAAAAAAATAAAGTCTGACACTGTTTCCCCATCTATTTGCCATGAAGTGATGGGACCAGAGGCCATGATCTTAGTTTTCTGAATGTTGAGCTTTAAGCCAACTTTTTCACTCTCCTCGTTCACTTTCATCAAGAGGCTCTTTAGTTCATCTTCACTTTCTGCCATAAGGGTGGTGTCCTCTGCATATCTGAGGTTATTGATGTTTCTCCCAGCAATCTTGATTCTAGCTTGTGCTTCATCCAGCCCAGCGTTTCTCATTATGTACTCTGCATATAAGTTAAATAAGCAGGGTGGCAATATACGACCTTGACATACTCCTTTTCTATTTGGAACCAGTCTGTTGTTCCATGTCCAGTTCCAACTGTTGTTCCTGACCTGCATACAGGTTTCTCAAGAGGCAGTTCAGGTGGTCTGGTATTCCTATCTCTTTCAGAATTTTCCACAGTTTATTGTGATCCACACAGTCAAAGGCTTTAGCATAGTCAATAAAGCAGAAATAGATGTTTTTTCTGGAACTCTCTTGCTTTTTCGATGATCCAGCGGATGTTGGCAATTTGATCTCTGGTTCCTCTGCCTTTTCTAAAACCAGCTTGAACATCTGAAAGTTCATGGTTCACGTATTGCTGAAGCCTGGCTTGCAGAATTTTAAGCATCACTTCACTAGCATGTGAGATGAGTGCAATTGCGTGGTAGTTTGAGCATTCTTAGGAATTGGGATGAAAACTGACCTTTTCCAGTCCTGTGGACACGGCTGAGTTTCCCAAATTTGTTGGCATGACCTAAATCAAATCCCTTACGATTATACAGAGGAAGTCACAAACAGATTCAAGGGATTAGATTTGATAGACAGAGTGCCTGAAGAACTATGAACAGAGGTTCGTGACATTGGACAGGAAGCAATGATCAAGACTATCCCAAAGAAAAAAGAAATGTAAAAGGCAAAATGGTTGTCCAAGAGGTCTTACAAATAGCTGATAAAAGAAAAGAAGTGAAAGTCAAAGGAGAAAAGGAAAGATATAACCATTTGAATGCAGAGATCCAAAGAATAGCAAGGAGAGATAAGAAAGCCTTCTTCAGTGATCAGTGCAAAGAAATAGAGAAAAAAAAATAGAATGGGAAAGACTAGCGATCTCCAAGAAAATCAGAGATATCAAGGGAACATTTCATGCAAAGATGGGCACAATAAAGGACAGAAATAGTATGGACCTAACAGAAACAGAAGATATTGAGAAAAGGTGGCAATAATACACAGAAGAACTATAAAAAAAGATCTTCATGACTAAGATATCCATGATGGTGTGATCACTCATCTAGAGCCAGACATCCTGGAATGCAAATTCAAGTAGGCCTTAGGAAGCATCACTATGAATAAAGCTAGTGGAGGTAATGGAATTCCAGTTGAGCTATTTCAAATCCTAAAACATGATGTTGTGAAAGTGATGAACTCAATACACCAGTGAGCTTAGAAAACTCAGCAGTGGCCACAGGACTGGAAAAGGTCAGTTTTCATTCAAAGAAAGGTAATGCCAAAAGAATCTTCAAACTACCACACAATTGCACTCATCTTACATGCTAGTAAAGTAATGCTCAAAATTCTCCAAGCCATGCTGCAACAGTATGTGAACCATGAACTTCCAGATGTTCAAGTTGGTTTTAGAAAAGAGAGGAACCAGAGATCAAACTGGCAACATCTGCTGAATCATCAAAAAAGGAAGAGAGTTTCAGAAAAACATCTACTTCTGCTTTATTGACTATGCCAAAGCCTTTGACTGTGTGGATCAAAATAAACTGTGGAAAATTCTGAAAGAGATGGGAATACCAGACCACCTGAACTGCCTCTTGAGAAACTTGTATGCAGGTCAGGAAGTAACAGTTGGAACTGGACATGGAACAACAGACTGGTTCCAAATAGGAAAAGGAATAAGTCAAGGCTGTATATTGTCACCCTGCTTATTTGACTTATATGCAGAGTACATCATGAGAAACACTGGGCTGGAGGAAGCACAAGCTGGAATCAAGATTGCTGGGAGAAACATCAATAACCTCAGATATGTGGAGGACACCACCTTTATGGCAGAAAGTGAAGAAGAACTAAACAGCCTTTTGATGAAAGTGAAAGAGGAGAGTGAAAAATTTGACTTAAATGTCAACATTCAGAAAACTAAGATCATGGCATCTGGTCCCATCGCTTCATGGCAAATAGATGGGGAGACAATGGAAACAGTTTGAGACTATTTTTTGGGCTCCAAAATCACTGCAGATGGTGACTGCAGCCTTGAAATTAAAAGACACTTGCTCCTTGGAAGAAAAGTTATGAGCAACCTAGACAGCATATTAAAAAGCAGAGACATTACTTTGCCTACAAAGGCCTGTCTAGTCAAAGCCATGGTTTTTCCAGTAGTCATGTATGGATGTGAGAGTTGGACTATAAAGAAAGCTGAGTGCCAAAGAGTTGATGCTTTTAAGCTGTGGTGTTGGAGAACACTCTTGAGAGTCCCTTGGACTGCAAGGAGATCCAACCAGTCCATCCTAAAGGAAATCAGCTCTGAATGTTCATTGGAAGAACTGGTGCTGAAGCTGAAACTCCAATACTTTGGCCACCTGATGCAAAGAACTGACTCATTGGAATAGACCCTGATGCTGGGAAAGATTGAAGCCTGAGGAAAAGTGGATGACAGAGGATGAGATGGTGGATGGCATCACCGACTCAATGGATATGAGTTTCACTATGCTCCAAGTTTTGGTGATGCACAGGGAAGCCTGGCGTGCTGTAGTCCATGGGGTTGCAAAGAATCAGACATGAGTGAGGGATTGAACTGAGCTGAATGTAATCATATCTACAAAGTTCCCTTCCCTATTATGTAGTAAACATTTAATCAGCAGGTATGGGTCCTTCAAACTCTCACATTCCAAAGGAAGTTGTGACTCTGACTGGTTTCTGGGAGATAAGCACTAAGCCCTGGGGCTATCCTGACTGATATATTTGTCTACCCATGACCTGGGGACAGAATACGTGCTGATGTGCTCAGTTGTGTCCGACTCTTTGGTACCCCATGGACTGTAGCCTGCCAGGTTCCTCTGTCCGTTGACTTTTCCAGGCAAGAATACTGGAGTGGGTTGCTATTTCCTTCTCCAAGAGACAGTATAATTTATGCTAATAGTGTAATTCCCTGGTGGTTCAGATGGTAAAGACTATGCCTGCAATGTGGGAGACCTCGGTTTGATCCCTGGGTAAGAAAGATTCCCTGGAGTAGGAAATGGCAACGCACTCCAGTATTCTTGCCTGGAGAATTCCATGGACAGGGGAGCTTGGCGGGCTACAGTCCAAGGGGTCGCAAAGAGTCGGACATGACTGAATGACTAACACTCACTTCCAACAGTGTGATTTAAACTGTGATCCTTGCGTAATGCTGCATCCATTTGACTTCTGGAGAGACTGAAGATTTAGGAACTAAGGTCAGCCATAAGACTGCTCCATATCCGAATTACCAACCCCAACAAATCTTGGAAACCAAGATTTGGGTAAACTCCTGTTAGCATTACTTTGTGTTGGTTGGCACACATCATTGCTGGGAGTGTTAAGTATTGTCCACAACAACCAGATCAAATTTAAAAGCTATTAGTTCTTTTACTTTCTGAGAAGAAAAAGTACTGCATAAGGTTTACTATCATTTACCTGATTCCAGAGGCAAAACTTACTGTTAAAGAAAAATGGTTTATCAGCTTTGTCCTGTAGTTGTGATTTCATGCTTAAAGGTATTATGGTTTGAAACTTTCCAGGAGAAATAACAGTAATCAGTGGATCAGAATATTTGGGAATAGATGACAAAGAAAGAAGGAAGGAAAAGATGGAAATAATAACGATCACTCCTGTCAGTGTCACTGATAAGCCAAAAGAGTCCAGTAAAATATATCCTGTTTGAACTATGCCGACCATAGAAAACCAACACCAAATGGTATATAACTCAAGGATGATAAGAAAACTCTCACTGTAATAACTATTTTACACAAAAAACTGAGCATGATATCAATGGAAACAATAACACACTTCCATTATGTGGTCTCCAAGTGACTATGTTTACTTTTGCACAACTATGAACAATTCAGATGTGTGCAAAGCAGACCAGTAAGACACTCTATGTATGAAATTTTAGGCTTTCTTTGTGAGTTTCAACAGTGATATTCCTTTTTTATTTTTATTCAGTGGGATGGGCTCAAAGATCTAATCAAATAAAATTTCAGTTGCTACAAGAAGCAAACTCTGGGAAATAGTGAAGGACAGGGACGCCTGGCGCACTGTAGACTATGGGGTAGGAAAGAGTTGGACACTACTCAGCAACTGAACAACAACAACAAAAATCAAAGCTATACACCCATGTTCACATGTACACACTTTCATACACACACACATAACCTTGTAAAGGGTGGGGTGGGGACTCTAACACTGAGCTATTTAAACAGTGGGCGGGCTACAGTCCATGGGGTTGCAAAGAGTCAGACGTGACTAAGCAACTAACAGTTTCAGTTTTCACTTTCACTTTCATAGAAGTAACTCTATGAAAGGCCAGTGAGCTTCCACGGAAACCTCAAATTATTTTAAAAATTCAAATGAATTCTATCTTGAGATTCAACCGAGTTTCCATTCATGGCTTTTCTCATTTATATGTCCTCTGGTATCCTTCACATTCTGAGAAAAATAAAACAGTCCTCACATATAGAAACCTGGCCATGGTACTGTAGTGATACTCTTTCAGGAAATGTCTTATGTGTCCCTGAGCTTTCAATTACTCAATCTTAGATAAATAAGGTTTTAACAGTAAAAACAATAATAATCAATAATAAGACTAGCTTAAAAATAATACCTAAGGTACAAATACTTGTCTTTTTTTCCTGATGAACAAAATAAAATCATGTTGCTTTTTCATTCAGGTTAACATTAGTTGTTTTTGACTACACATCAGTATTGTCCAATGGTTTTAACAGTAATTTCAACAAGGCTCCTTTTAGTGAAAATGGAAAAAATAACTAATGCATATGCTTTGGGACATTTTTCTTTTTTTCAAGTGGTGCTGAACCTCATTATTAAAAATTAGTATCAATACTGATTTGAAGAGGTTAAGAGCTCTAATTGCTCTTAAAGTAGTTATACTGCTCCTTTACCAGAATCCACAATCTAGAAGACTGGCCAAAAGAAGTCTTTAGATTTTAATCATGAAGAGTATATTATCATAGATAAAATTATTTCCCAGTGCAAAAACAGTGTAATATTTTTCTATAGCACAAACTAAGAAGTTTACCCTTATTTTACTTTTACATTTTAGAAAACAGTTTTTTTAATTTTCAAATTTCTTTTTATTGAGGTTGTTGTTGTTTAGTCACTAAGCTGTGTCTGACTCTTTGTGACCCCATGGACTGTAGTCCACCAGATTCCTCTGTCCATGGGATTTCCCAGGCAAGAATACTTGAGTGGGTTGCCATTTCCTTTTCCAGAGGATCTTCCTGACCCAGAGATAGAACCCACATCTCCTGCTTGGCAGGCGGGTTCTTTACCACTGTACCACCTGGGAAGACCATTTTATTGAGGTTAACAGTGGTTTATTGGAGAAGGCAATGGCGCCCCACTCCAGTCCTCTTGCCTGGAAAATCGCATGGACGGAGGAGCCTGGTAGGCTGCGGTCCATGGGGTCACGAAGAGTCGGACACGACTGAGCGACTTCACTTTCACTTTTCACTTTCACACATTGGAGAAGGGAATGGCAACCCACTCCAGTGTTCTTGCCTGGAGAATCCCAGGGACAGGGGAGCCTGGTGGGCTGCCGTCTATGGGGTCACACAGGGTCGGACGTGACTGAAGCGACTTAGCAGCAGCAGCAGCAGCAACAGTGGTTTATAACATTATAAGTTTCACGTGTACAGTATTATGAAAATAGCAGTGTTCTCCTTGGTGGCTCAGATGGTAAACAATCCACCTGTAACGCAGGAGACCTGGGTTCTACTCCTGGGTCAGGAAGATCCCCTGGAGAAGGAAATGGCAACCCACTCCAGTGTTCTTGCCTGGAAAATCCCATGGATAAGAGGTGCCTGGCGGGCTACAGTCCATGGTGTTGCAAAGAGTTAGACACAACTGAGATATTACCATTTTTCCAGACTGTAATATTTCTACCAAATATGGCATTATAAACAAATTCCCTCAATTCAGATTCTTAGATATGTAAGAGAACTTACATCTGCAATTTAAAATATGTGCTATTTAACTCTACTAAAAATGGATGATTAAAGCAGAAACAGTTTTTACTTCTTGAATTAAAAATTATATTTTATACCAATCCCCCCTTCCATTAGACTGTCAGTTTAAATGCATATTAAGTGGTATTTGCAAGATTAATCATTGTGTTGTCCAGGCAGACATAGCACTTAATAGAGTCCACTGTCTCAAAAGGAAAGGAGTCTGTCTGATTTCAGCTAAATTTATTTGATTTAGAGTTAAGCAAATTTGATTAAATATAGAAAAATTTATATCCACAGTTAACTCCCCAGCTGTCTATTTCTTCACAGTCCAGTCCATTACTAGTATTATAAAGATCACACAGGATTAATAGGGTTCCTACAGGAAAGAACGTTTTCCTTTTTCTGATTTCATTAGGGGAGCATATGCATTTTCTATTATAAAAGCATCATCTATTTTCCAAAATTTTCATTTTGTCTAACATATCTTTGTCTTAACATGCTGATTAAGTAGAATGATATGGTGCCTGCACGGTACCTCTTGCTCCATTTAATCAGCACTTTAATAGTAGAGCTATTAGCTAGAACCATAAGAAATTACCATCTTTTTATTATTATTATTATTATTTTTTTATTAGTTGGAGGCTAATTACTTCACAACATTTCAGTGGGTTTTGTCATACATTGATATGAATCAGCCATAGATTACCATCTTAATGTCAAAAATGGTCAAATATCAGTCATTTCATATGGTTCAACCAATACATTTATCTTAGATATAAAGATTATATATTTATGAAGGGATAGATGAATGATTTGACTGGTGGACATATGACTGAATGAATTAAGAAAAACTGTATCCACAGAAATAAAGTTCTCTACACACAAAAGTTCTGCTCAAACAACTATTGTATTTTGGTCTTTATATATGTATTTTTTGATTATATGATTTAAAATGTAAAAGTTCAAAAAGTTTTAGAAATAGTGTTAGAAATGTTAAAAATAAATATTCACACATCTACTTCTCCATGACTATATAGTCTATAAGACTATAGACTAATGACTAATACCTCAAGAGTTAAAGAACCAACCTTACCCTCTCTCTCTTGCAAAAATATAATGAGTCTCCCCATGATACTCTCATGTTATCCGCAAATACTATTAATATGTTATCCCCATTTGACTTTACAATATGTTATTCACAATGATGGTTATTTCACAGTGAGGAATAGCAAAAAGAATCAATATCAACATACCCATAATCAGAAAAAGAGAGGGAAGTGATAATGAACAGAGTCACTAGCATAATGTATGTAGGAATATGACACAAAATTCCACTAACTGCTTTGAGTTGAATCCCCCTCATTACACACACACACACACACACACACACACAGAGGATGTGTCTGAAAAGGCCTAGAGCGGCAGCAAAAAAGAAAAAAAAAAATCCAGGGTCATTCTTACCTTGTTCTGAACTCTCATGAGATTTATCTGCCCTTCTTTTTTGGCACTTACTGCATTCTACCTGCTATTATAGTTACCTATTATGAGGAATCATCATCATTATCACCTTTATCATCATCATCTCTACTATCATCATCATAGAACAGATGTGAATCATTAGGGAAGAAAAATATTGTAAGAAAATGCGACCTGTACTCAGGTAAGAAAAGCTTTTAACCTTTTCCCTCTGTCAAAACTGGACAAGTTGACTTAAATGGGTAGATGTGTTCGAATGGTTTCTTTCATCCTTTCAATTTCCTCAGCTAATAACATCATAATACTTCCATTAAGGTGAGGATATAGCATTGCTTGGAGTCAGTTACAGGCCCTCCATGAGCAATAATCTAGAATCAGAAAGGTAAGAAAACACATATTTCAGTTTTCCATATGCAACATAGACAGCTATAATTTTTGATGAATGGGTGAGAGATCATTTCAAAGCTTGTATGGAACTGAAAACCATCCAGTATTGTACATAGCAGGATCAGGATCCTCCCTAGCAGCTGTCATGATATCGTACAGAGACATATAAACTGTCATGCAGGATGATAATGAGCCCTATTACTCATTTATAAAATCTCAGTGAAAGCTTTTCTCTAAGTCAGACTTGAACAAAGAGGGACATGGCCTGATTGTGATGGCAAAAGAGATATTAAGTGCCAGTGATAATACAAAATGGCTTCCTTTATAAATTCCATATCTTTTCCTATACTGATGTGTTATTTTACTATGATTTTAGGGTCAACAGCCACAAGAGGAGAAGCAAGAGGGTTTGGGGGAAGGGTTGGATTGCCAATATCTCATAATAGTCAATATTCTCTCATTGTGACTTTTCTCCCAGAACCACTCTAATTTTCATGAAGGCGGATGTTATTTCTGATTAACCTTTCTATTGCTCTCAGGGTTCAGCATAAGACCTTCTATATAGTATGTGCCCAACAAAACTATGAAATGACTGATACCTAAAGTAGATGAGTGCAATGAAATGTGAAAAAAGTCAATGAAGATATCTCCATGCTTCATTCAACAGAGGAAGGATAAAAATAGCTTTCATGTGTAA
Source organism: Cervus canadensis (assembly GCF_019320065.1). Taxonomy (NCBI): domain Eukaryota; kingdom Metazoa; phylum Chordata; class Mammalia; order Artiodactyla; family Cervidae; genus Cervus; species Cervus canadensis. The sequence continues at coordinate 66,864,723 of NC_057419.1, read as the reverse complement.
ACTGATCTAAAGTAAACTAGCATCACTATACTATTGTGAATTATAATATCAATATTATCTGTCCTGATGCAATATGAATTTCTAAGAAATCTTTAAATGGTAAATGAAGTTGGTGGTTAGTTAGACTATCATCTCTAAGAAAATCCAGGCTTAAAATATCCCATGTAGTTTTTTCTCCCAACAATGGTCTCAGACATTCTATCTTTATCAGCAATATTTTTACTAAAGCAACACTTAAATGTTTCCCCCTTTTACCACCAAGTGTTATGCTAAATGAAGCATAAAGTCATTTAGCCAAAGCATATGTCTGGCTATATGCTTCTCCTTCCTAAAACTAAGGTATTTACTCTTTGATGCTGGCTTCCACCATAAGCCCACAACAACTGGCAGCAATCAGGGTAGCAAATGAAGTTTCCTAGTAAGTTAATTGTGCTACATTTAATGCTGGCTAGGAAAATTTGTGCTGCTGGAAAATTTCTACCCTCAGACTTGGTTGGTATAGAAAAGCTTTACTAATTTCAAGTTACCTGTCAGCTATTTCTTGTTCGTGGTAAAGTAGGTAAGGAAACTCATTTCTAGATTGACGGCTTGCAGTTGGAAGTAACCATAGATATTTTCTAATATGATGACTTTTATTTCAAATTCTAAGGGCACTGACAGTTATGTCTATAAGGAAATAGGGTAGAAGTAGGAGTATGAGAGTTGAGTCATTTTCCCCTTTCACTTTTCATCCAGAATGCTTATATTTTCAACTCATTTCTTTTCTGTTGACCTTTCACATAAAATCTCTTTTAAAGAACATATTCTGTATATTTAAAATAAATACATGAAATCTGATACAGTCTATTTTGGAGATGGCAAAAACCATGGCACATTGGCTTCCATTCCCATTGCATATATTTTAGGTGTATATGGCATTAAACAATGGCACCTTTCCCCACTAGGTCTCAACAAACCCAGTCTCAAAGTTTGTCACAGTACCCTTGGAAACTACTATTAAGCAACTAACTATACATGGTGTGATAGTATGTTTCTTTTTTATCCTTGCAATCAACTCCCAAACCAACATACCTTTTGATGACTGTCCTTATAATTTCCCGAAATATACTTCTTTGATTAAAAAAAGATGAAAAATTAAATTAGAGGCAAAATTACTGAAAGTAAAATACACTCTCTTGGGTTGGGCTTCCCAGAAGTGGATTCTGACAAAAGGGTTTGAGCGCAAATTATGTATTTCCGAGGTGATTGCAGGAAGCACAGTAAAAAACTGAGTGAGACTGAGAAGAGAATGAAGCCGGTACAATGTGAGCTGAGAAGCACATTGTCACTGTGATCAACAGAGGCTTGCTACCACTTGGGACCTCTAGGAGACTAAGTTGTCTTCCCTTTGAGATATCTCTGGGACACTTCAACGAGGCCAAAAGCAAATGGAAATCAGGAGGTAAAGACTCAAACTGTAGTAAGTGTGTGTGTGTGTGTGTGTCTGCTCAGCCATGTCTGACTCTTTGCAACTCCACAGACTGTAGCCTGCCAGGCTCCTATGTTCACAGAATTCTCCAGGCAAGAATACTGGAATGGGTTGCCATTTCCTTCTCCAGGGCATATTGCTGACCCAGGGATCAAACCCAGGTCTCCTGCATTGCAGGCATATTCTTTACCACCTAGCTGCCAGGGAAGTCATCATAAATCGTAGGCATGTACAGGAATGGTGATTTCCCAGAACAGAGGGGAAGGCACCATGGCCATCAATTATCCGGTTGTAGTAATTGTTCATGTGTTCTTATAAGCATGTCACTGTAATTTCTTACAATTGATTGAAATAAACTTTCAGTTTGCTTGAAATGATAGTGTACTCTGAATCAAGTTTGCATAGACTTAAATTATTCTTATAATGTTAGCTAATTATTATTAAGTCCAACACTGTAGTTATATTTGAATGAGCCTTAATGAACATAAATTTCTCAACATTCAGTACAGGTTCCATTTTACATGTGAAGTGTGGTTCTGATAAAAACAAAATCCTGCTTCAATCAAATTATAAGTATCAGGAAATCCATCTGCATGCAAAAGATTTCGACCTGGATTTACTACTGTTATGTCCTGTATTGGGTGACATCATCACACTGGCTGACACAGTGATAGAGGTCATTAGTCTTATGACCAGTAATTTCACCTTTCCCATGTACTTAAGAGAAGCATTTATTCTCTATCTTTGATACATTAAATACTGTAAAGATTTCCCCTTTATTCATCTGGGCATAGATGAATATAAAGAAGGCATTATTATCTCTAAAAGGAAAACACCCAATCACCTATAATATGTTCCTTTAATATGCAAACATGGGTTTTGAATGCATTCCCACTAAAAATTATGGTTATACTGTCCTTGAACTTGGACCCAATTCATTGTAGTACCCTCAATATACTTATTTATAAACGATGTAACAGGTATTGCCATGTCTACAGTATTTTGTAAATGTAGTCACAATATTTGGTTTTCTTAAATAAATCATGTGATAAAAGGTATCTGCTTTGGCTACTATAATGCTACAAATGACTGTTTCATTCCCTAATAAATTAATACCACAATGTGCACAAGTGAATTCGGTCAGCCTCCACGTGTTTCGTAAACATAGTGTGCTCAATTCCACTATGGAAGAAAAGCACTGTATATAATATCAATAAAGAATGAGTAGAAATGCTAAGATGAATATCAAAATAAATAAGTAAATAGGCACACCTCCTGGCATGTGGCTTCCTGTCATAGAGAACTGTGATTTTAAGCAAAGGATAACATTTGAAAACAATTTGCTATACATTTGATGCATCTTTGAAATTTTCTCTCCACTACGGTGATTTAAGAATATAAAATAAGTAAGACCCTAATGCTGGGGAAGACTGAAGGCAAAAGGAGAAGAAGGCAGAAGAAGATGAGATGGATTGATTCAATGGACATGAATTTGACCAAACTCCAGGAGACAGTGAAGGACAGAGGAACCTGGCATGCTGCAATCCATGGGGTCGCAAAGAGCCGGACATGACTTAGCAACTGAACAACAACAAATGCTAGACAGCAACCATGATGCACAGCACAATGGCTGAATGGTGTGTTCACCACTTTCTATTAGTGATGCAAGGAGAGAAAGATGAGCACATGTTCACTGTTCTTTACCTTACACCAATGTGCCTGAATTTGTTTACCTCATAAACTTAACTGCCATTTTACTCTTCTATGATTTTACTTGATCATCCATTAAATTATTTTAATTAGTATCTCAGTGGATAATTTGAATGAATTAAGACCTCAGGGGGAGGCAATGTAAATCACAAAGGAAATAATCCTTTAAATACTGTGTTCTATATATTTCCCATACATAGTGTATTAGATGTGTGCGTGCTAAGTTGCTTCAGTCCTGTCTGACTTTTTGTGACCCATGGACCATAGCCCTCCAGGCTCCTCTCCCCATGGGATTCTCCAGGCAAGAATACTGGAGTGGGTTGCCATGCCCTCCTCCAGGGGATCTTCCTGACCCAGGGATCAAACTCACATCTCCTGCATAGGCAGGCGGGTTCTTGGGTTCTTTACCACTAGCACCATCTGGGAAGCCCATAATTTGGTGGCTGAGTGATAAACAATCTGCCTGCCAATGCAGGAGGTGTGAGTTTGATCCCTGAGTCTGGAATATCCCCTGGAGAAGGAAATGCCAAACCATTCCAGCATTTGTGCCTGGAAAATTCCATGGACAGAGGAGCCTGGCCAGCTACAGTCCAAGGGGTGCAAAGAGTTGGACATGACTGAGCACGCACACATGACACATGAACTATTAATAAATAGCCCAACTTCTACCAGCACAAAATACCCCCACACTCTTTAACTTGGCTGAAGTTATTTCCATAAACTAAATACACAGGAACCCTGAAAACCTATTGTTCATATACTATGGTTAGTTACAGACTTATCTGGTGGCTCAGATGGTAAAGAATCTGCCTGTAATGCAGGAGACCTGAGGTTCGATCCTTTGGTAGGGAAGATCACCTGGAGAAGAGAATGGCTACCCATTCCAGTATTCTTGCCTGAAGAATCCCATAGAGGAGTGAGACATGACTGAGAGACTAAGGATACTAAAATGGTCCTGGGCAGAAAGAAGGATGTAATGCGAATTATGCTACCAGAGGATGCAAGGGCCACCTTTCTACCTCCAGCTGTGTAACTCATTGCAATCTAACAGAAAATTTGAGTCATTCTTTCCCCAGGTGCCATGCAAGGGTTATAGTACAAAAGGAGAGGTCATAGTCTTCAGGTACCAAGCATCTGTAAGTAAACAGATAGCCCCAAAGATAGCACAGGAATCTAAGCAGGGGTACATGATTTATTCAAAGATGAGGATGAGGCACATTCTACACCATCTTGGAGGGTTATAAGACAGGCAACAAGTAAGCATGTGGGAGTAAGAATTGTTTCCGAGTGTGGAGTGAGATTAACACGACATGGGCTCATGGCAGGGAAGGGTGTTATACTAAGAGAACTGTTTTCATGGCTGGGGTAATCATTCCTGCAGTGGGTAGAAGATGAGAGCTGAGAACAAAGCATGGAAAATGGTGCACAGGGTCTTTTCCTCCATAAAACTTGTTTGAATGATATCCTAAAACAATAGCTAGCCACCTGCGGAATTAAACAGGGGAGTGACATTAAATTTGGCTCTTGAGAGAGATGGGTCTAGCAGCTATGCGAGGGGTGAAGTGGACAAAAACAAGCCCGCAAGTAAGCGGGGAAGCTCTTGTGGTATTCAAGGTGAGCAACAGGGATCTGAACTGAGGCAGATGGTATGGAAAGCAGGCAGCAGAGCTAAAAGAAATGTAAGGTACAAATAGACATGACTCTGAATAAAGGAGAAATAATACTTCTAACCTAGGATACCTCACATGGTTGTTATGTGAATAAAATAAGCATGAAAGTGTTCTGTTAACCTAATATTTTCTGGGCTGTGCTTACTCAATTGTGTCCACCTCTTTGCAACCCCATGGACTGTAGACTGCCAGGCTCCTCTGTCCATGGGGATTCTCTACCTTCAAGGAATCACTTTTTATCAAATGCCTATGATTTAGAGATCTTTGGTGTAAAGCCACTCTCGTATGTTCAGACAGACTGAAATGACTATAAATTTAAAAGAAAATTGAATGTGCTTCTCTAACTCCTTAAGAAAAAAATAACAGTAGATAATAGACATAGTTTTAAATTTCTAAATGGAGGAACTAGTGTGTACCTGTTGTACATGAAGCTAGGGAGGTTCGATAGGGGTACTCCTTCTGGCCAAGGACAAGAAGCAAGGCTGGAAACACACTGATTTTCAGGCATCTGTGCAAAAGTTCTTTCATGAACATGAAGGAGAAATATTTGAAACTAAAATCTAGGGGAGAAGCAATCAGATCCTAGACTAAATCACTGGACAGAAATGAAATGAAAGACTCATGATACGTCTGGTCCCTTATTAAAAGACCATTCTTCTACAATCTTATCCCCTGGATACAAAGTCACTTGTCAGTATGCAGGTAAGAGCTTCACCATCAAGAGTTCAGTTTAGTAAATAAAGTGACAAAGTCGATGCCAAAAAAGCACTTCTCTGATTACCACTGTGAAAAAGGACATGGGAACGAAATGATTTAATGAGATTAGGACAGAGAAACATCCCTAAGACCTATGGCAGAAGCATTAAAATTGGGTAGTGACCTCAATCTATTGTTAAATCTGGTTTCTTCCCAGCGGGTAGTGTGGGATCATGAAAAAGTGTGATGCATGAAATCTGATAAAACTGGTTCAATTTCTAGCTGTCTTACAAGTAGCTTAAATTCACTGAGGCTCAGGTTCTAGATCAGTAAAACAGAGATAATAAAACATTTGGGAGGTTATTCAAAATAATAAGCTAAAATAATCCAGGAAACTTACCTAATATTTCATCTAGGATGTAAAAAAAAATCAATATATAGTAGGCATTGCTATTCTATTAGCAAGGATGTCTGGTAACCTAAATTTGCTCCTATTTCATGACAATAGTAGCAAGTTAACATTCTTACTAATCTGCTATAGAAAAAAATGGGTTTTCTTGAATTTGAACCAAATGTTGAATGAGAAGATAGGAGTAATGGAATAAATATGAAAAGTTGAATGCAACAATAAAGCTATGGAAGAGAAAAAATAAAGCTAAGACCAAAAGAAAAATACACATTGAAACTTTGTACCACTATGCTATAAAGCAGTTGATTAGTTGAGGGTATTTTTGGTCAGAGAATCAATGAGATTAATCATATATCACGCTGTATTTGCTGTTAACAGTAACTATGTCATGCATTCTGTTGCTTGGCTTTCCCAAACAGACAAAGAGTTTCAGCTACCATATTAGAAAGGACTAAAGACTCTCCAGGTTTTAATAGGGAAGGTCATTACTGTCAGGGTTCAGAGACTATTTCTGGTTTTATTTCTGATCTTTCTACTAACTAGAAGAAGGTTTGAGCAAATGACTATCTCTATAGGTATCAATTTCATACTAAGCTATTAATAAGAGACTGGATTATATATTCTTTAAGGGTCTCTGGCCTTCAAATTCTAGGCTTGTATAAGATATATATCCTGAAATGTTAATACATATAATGAACAAGTAAAAATGGTCATTTCCAGAAACAAAATAAAGAACTACAAATCAATAAAAAAAAAAAAGATGATCTTTCAATGGTAAAATAAGTATGAGATTAGAACAGTCTCCTTAAAAAAGCTAACATCCACATGACCAACAAACATATAAAAAGGTATTCCAACTCATTAGAAAAACTGTAAATAAAAACCACAATAAGGTACTACAGAACAACAGCCAGATGGCAAAAATTAAACACTGATAATATTAAGCACTGACAACAATATCCAGAACTTTCATATACTGATAATGATTAAGTAAGGTTGTTCTTTACAGTCCTGAATATTCAGTGGAAGGACTGATGCTGAAGCTGAAACTCCAATACTTTGGTCACCTGATGCAAAGAACTGACTCACTGAAAAGACCGTGATGCTGGGAAAGATTGAAGGCAGAAGGAGAAGGGGATGACAGAGGATAAGACGGTTGGATGGCATCACTGATGCAATGGACATGAGTTTGAGTAAACTCCAGGAGTTGGTGATGGACAGGGAGGCCCTGCGTGCTGCAGTCCATGGGATCACAAAGAGTCGGACATGGCTGAGCGACTGAACTGAACTGAAGGTTGTTTACCTACCTTAAAAAAAAAAAAAACTTGATTTTTTTAGCTAAAGGTAGCACTTGGTTATTTTGTGACCCAGAAATCCCACTTTTTGGTATTCACTTAACAGAGATGCATATACATGTATAAAATATACAAGAATATTCAGAGTAACATTGTTTTTAGAGCCACCAAACAAAATCAATCCACATACACATTTAAAGCAGATGAGGTAAGTTAACTGTGAGATATTCATACAATGGCATACTATACAACACTGAAAATGATTAAGCTCCAACTGAAAGCAATACAATTGATGGATCACATTAAAATATGTGATTGGGCTTCCCAGGTGGCTCAGCAGTCAAGAATCCACCTGCGATGCAGAAAATGCAGGAGACGCCATGGGTTCTACCCCTGGGTCGGGAAGACCCCCTGGAGAAGGCAATAGCAACCCACTCCAGTATTCTTGCCTGGGAAATCCCATGGACAGAGGAGCCTGGTGGGCTGCAGTCCATGGGGTCACACAGAGTCGAACACAACTGAAGCGATCTTGCATGCACGCACAGTGGGGTACAGACACAGAAAAATAATGTTGAGAAAAAGAAGTCAGACACAAAGAAATACCTAGTATAAAATCACAACTAAATACATTTCAGAAATGGCCTCTCCCAATCTATGGTGCATTAGAGGTCAGTATGGTACATATCTTTGAGGGAGTCCTGATTCAGAAGCGGTAAAATTGGGGCTCCAGGATAGTGTATTACTCTTTTCTTCTTTTCAATAATCACTGGGAGGTATTAACTCTGAAAATTCATTAAGTTGTACACTTACAGATTTGTGCACTTTATTTATTTATTTTTTTTTGTTATAATAAAACAATTTTATTTTATTTTATTTTATTTTCCATAGAAACGTTATTTTTTTATTTTTTTTTTATTTTATTTTTATTTTTTATTTTTATTTTTTTTTTATTCTTTGAATCAGCCATGGATTTACATGTATTCCCAATCCCGATCCCCACTCCCACCTCCCTCTCCACCCGATTCCTCTGGGTCTTCCCAGTGCACCAGGCCGGAGCACTTGTCTCATGCATCCCACCTGGGCTGGTGATCTGTTTCACCATAGATAGTATACATGCTGTTCTTTTGAAATATCCCACCCTCACCTTCTCCCACAGAGTTCAAAAGTCTGTTCTGTATTTCTGTGTCTCTTTTTCTGTTTTGCATATAGGGTTATCGTTATCACCTTTCTAAATTCCATATATATGTGTTAGTATGCTGTAATGTTCTTTATCTTTCTGGCTTACTTCACTCTGTATAATGGGCTCCAGCTTCATCCATCTCATTAGGACTGGTTCAAATGAATTCTTTTTAACGGCTGAGTAATATTCCATGGTGTATATGTACCACAGCTTCCTTATCCATTCATCTGCTGATGGGCATCTAGGTTGCTTCCATGTCCTGGCTATTATAAACAGTGCTGCGATGAACATTGGGGTGCACCTGGGCATACACACTGAGGAAACCAGATCTGAAAGATTTGTGCACTTTAAACTATGTTTGTTACATTTCAATAAAGAACTTTTGAAAACCAAGCCAGACAGAACTGCTTTTATCTAGAAAGGAAAATTACCCCAATAGTGAATATGCCTTTAGTCTATATACATAAATTTTCAGAGGATCAGAGGTAGAGACAGAAATAGAGATATTCAGACATGCCTATATGCAAACATACACCTCAATATATGTATGAAGGGGAGGAAGGGAAACAATAAAAGGGAGAGGTGAGAGCTGAAGGTGAGAAAAGGGAGTGGTGGGAGGGGGAGAAGGAGGCGGGCAAAAAGGGGAGGAGGGGGTGGGAGGAGGGGGAGGGCGAGAGAGAAAGAGAGACTTTCTAGACAACTTCAAGTTTTCAGAAAATATCCTACTCATCTTTTCTTTCATATTAAAAGTAAACCTATGTATTTTACATTCCTAGGAGTCAGGAGTGAAGCTGAAGACCAATTAACGCTGGATGCTTTTGAAGTTGGATGAAACCTTCATACTGATCTAACACGATTTGCACGTATTATGGGTCTATGTGACGATAGGCCTATCGTACATAAAATGTCATCCTTTTAGCCCTCTTGTGTAATCTAAGGTCTAATTCTGTGATTAATTTAAATATAGGTGAAACATTTTCAGATAGCTTCTAATTAAAGACACACACTGAGATAAAACATTATCACAATTTCTCTAAAGATAGCATAGGAAAGAGTTTTCAGAGATAAGTGCTCTTAGACTACCAAGAGAGAGAACTGTTGTCCCCCTAAAACCTCCTGAAACATAGTTTTCATGGTCACACTCATGTAGGATTAAAATGTTTAATCTCATTGTCTGCAACTGACTACAGTCTAAACGTCTTCCTTCTAGGTTTGATTTCTTCTTCTTCTTTTTTTTTTTTTAGGTTTGATTTCAATGAAAATGAGCAATGCCTTGCAGGCAGACTCCTCCTTATTTCAAGGTAAACTTCAAGTCAGTTATTTTCCCTTTTACTTTGAATTACTAACCATTTTTGCAGTGCATTTGTACTCTTCCCCCTCAGCTATCATTTTGCTCTTTAATAGACTTGCCAGTTCTTCCAGATCACTCAAACTAGGAACCCCGGAAGCTTTTAGCCCATTCCCTAGTTGGTTTTTCTATCTGGAGTCACAGCTGCTGCTGTCCTTTGCTAAGCTGTCACTGTAGGTATCTTCCTGTCCTCATTCGCCCAAAGGAAATTCAGCTCTCAATTCCTCAGGGATCATATATTAGTCATCTAGCACAGAGCCTGACAGTTGGAATTTATCAACAAATATTTGCTGGATGAGTGAAAAAGAGCAGAAACAACCTGTCACTTCAGTTGGTGGGCTTCAATCCTCATCTGGATGACCTAATGGTCATCCAGAACCACCAAGGCTACCAGAGCCCACCTGTGAAGAGGTCAACAGCCAAAGAGAGATGAACCTATGATTCCTACTCACTATAGTAGCATTATTAACATTTCCATAATGGGCAGGCTTTTACTCAATGTCCTCCTTTTCACACTTGTCATAGAAGACAGAGAAGTCCCACAACTTCTCTAAAACCCATAAAATTTTAGGTTAACATTAGCGTCAGTATCCTTAATCCAGTTTAATGTTCCTGTAATGCATAATTCCACTGATAGTATGTAAAACGGAGATCTGTGCTAGCAAAATAAGAATATGATGGTCCTTGTCATACTTTATCCTAAGAGCACTGCAATGAGTTCTAATAATGGTATAGCAGACGAGATTGATGCTGATAAATGGATTTTCCCTACTTGTTCTTCTACATCCTTTTTATCTATCTTTGGATTGCCACGTAATGACAATATTTCTTTGGAAATCATGATTAGCACCATTTATCCTCAAGTATATGTAAAGAGCAATTAATTTCTGTGCCCCACCTAATCTTCCAGTTCAGCTATCCCCCCACTTCCTGTGTAAATCTTTGTCCAGAAGCTTATCTCCTATATTTTACTTCCCCTAGTACTTTTGTCTACACCATCTCCTCACCCATTTGCTTATGCCCTGCAACACGCTTTGGACTGTGTAAGCCCAAAGCCAAACAAAATAAATCTTATGAAGGCCAGTCATGTTAGACGTATACAGGGAATGTCATACTTTGAAATTGAAGTCAGGTTTTCAAAAGCAGTGTATATGTTTAATATTTAAAGTACCTTTGCTGTAGTCAGAAACCTTACTTTATATTGCAACTGCTGTTTCTAGTTCAAAATGGATTACAGTTTTCTTCCAAAAAATTATTTTCCAAAATTATCAAAGAAGGTACTGCAACATTATAGCTAACTCTATTTTTTTTTCATTTAATTTAAAGATGGTGTGAACAGGATCTGAAGACACTGTCTTATCTTTTATTAATATCTACACAGAGTGGATTAAATTTCTGGAAAGTTAAATCTGCACAGAGAATCCATAAATTTTTTGAGGTCAGAAAACAAAGCATAAAAAGACTTAAATCATTTAAAGCTTTAAGCATTGAGACCAGTGAATAATAAACAAATATTTAATTGGATCTTATATCATTTACAATATATCTTCAACCCCCCAAAATCTTAATTTCCCTTCATCAAGTTATAAATTTTTGCTCACTTGCCAATATTTTACTGCTTTTTTTTAATTTGACCCCAATATAATAATATATGAAGACATCAGGATAAATGAAAGATCAACACCTGTGTTAATGCTGAAACTACAAATAAGTGCTTCATAATAGAATAGCCATCTCTCCCCTTTGGGACTTATATTTTCCTAAAGGACACACCAATTACACAAATACTTTAAATACTTTTTGCTATGTGATAATATCTTGAATATATACTTTAAATCAAAGAGAAAAGAGAATAACATTTATCTTCTTTTTAAAATAATTTAAATGTGGTGGGTTATTTTCTAAGCTTAAAGTAAATGATAAGTGAACCAAATAGAAAAATCAAGTATTTTTAGACATTTGAGGTTTTCTGTTTGATCTTATTATTTTAATAAGAGACAAAGTAAAACACATAAAAACACAAAATCCTACCCATCACATTTTAAATAATGCTCAATTTTCAGAAAAGCAGTATGCTTGTTATACTTATTACTGATCTTTAATAGAAATAGATTTAAAGGGAATGTCTTGGAAAGAAAGTGTACTTTCATTATTCCCTGAGAAGCTCAGTGATTATGAGGAATGCCAAGTAGAGCTCAATACTCTTACACTTGGAATTGTGGGGGAAAAAAGTCCTTTAAAAGATCAAGATCTTTGATAGCAATAACAAAAACTAAATTTGCCAAAGGTAGAGCCCTCCTCTTATCAACTTCAGGCAAGAAGCAATCTTTTTCTGCATAGTGAAAAGTAAGCCATCTAGGAAAGATCTGTGTGACTGCAATAGCATAAAATTGACTGGAAGCTTGAAAAAAATACTTTTTAAGATTAAAAAAAAAACTTACATGTTGGTTCTTATTTTATTCTGAGACACATTAAGAGGACATGAAATTGTTTTCACACACAAAACAGTTCCCTCATGATGATTTATCAGAATTGCCTCTTGACCTTCCCTCAGCTTTATCCTCTTCCTCAGTGAGTCTCCCTCATCGCTCCCTATTCCTAAACCAATAGGAAGAATTTCCTTCAAACCCTTAAGCCTTGTATCTGTTACCATAGAGACAGGCATCATAAGATAGCTGCTCAGTAACATCCTCATGGAAATAAAATAAGAATCCTATGGGTTTTATAGGAATTGCCAGTGCTACCAGTGAGCAGCCATGGCATCCTTCCCTAGAAAAAAGGCAGGGATTTTAGTTTTACAAGCATGGAATTATAGAGATTGTCACTTATGATGGTAAACCCAGAATCTCTTAAAAGTCAAGCTTAGGATCTAATTACAGTTTCTCACATGATCTGGATAAAAAAATTGCCTTGTATCAGTATGTTCAGGGGACTAGCTCACAAATAATTCATTGCTAACTTTTAACTCCAGCATGTCATATCAACCATTTACTAACAGTCTCAACTGCTGTTTCAGAATGTAGAGGATATATTTTGACTTTTATATTCTTTCATTCTCTAAACCATATTTTGATCAAGAATACACTCACCTATTTAAAAAGGTATGCACCTCTCTGGATCGCTGTAAATGCAAAAGCCCCTTAGAAAGTCTATAGACCCATGAAGAGAAACAAGGTGGCAGCCAGGAGGTGACTTTACTGGTTTCCCACTGACTTGTTTGCTTTCTGTAAGTCTACTGAAATCACACGATATTTGAACAGTAACACTAAAAGTAACTTAATCTAAGCAATTAGGTAAAATCAGCCAGATCAATAGGCTTAGGCTAAGCAGACATTATAGATAAGTCACTGATTTGAGAGACCTCAAATTTTCTTACAGACATCATAAACAAACATTCCTCAGCAAGTAACATCTCTTAACAGATTAACTGCCAAAATGGCCCCCTCATAAACTCCTAAGCTGTATATCTGAACCACTTTGCAAAGTGTGCAATGCTTACACATAATGGGTGATCACAACTTCTGTTTATGATCTTTGGCTGATATTTAATGGTTGGTGAGCTTGTTCTAGACATGTGACTCAATGAGCAAAAAAAGCAAAGTCCCCTTACAGACTAGAGATGAATTCAGCAAACATTTTACCCCTAGGAAGGGCCTGATAATTAATCTTTTTGGCTTTGTGGCCCAAATGGTCTCTCCATCATTACTTAACTGCTGGGTTAGTGTGAAGACAGACGAAACAATCTGTAAATAGAGGTGCCGCCTGCCAATTAAACTTTATTAATAGACACTTATATCAAAATTTTATAATTTTTATGTTACAAAATACTATTCATCTTTTAAAAAAATAAGAAATATAGAAACCACTGTTAGTTGGCTAAACAGAAAGAACAATGGCATGTGGATCATAATTAGCTGACTCTGGCAGGGAGACACTCCAAGAAATATCTGAAAAGAAGAATTTTATTTATGTAGTGACTAGACTCAGAGATTCTTAAAATTAGAAATGATCTCAGACGTCTTCTTCACATTCTCTTTAATGCAGGAACTCCACTCCCAGCAATGAACACTTCAGAAACAAGGAACACAGTATCTCACAAAGTAGTCAATTCTCTGCTTAAATAACTATTTAAAGAATTTTCTTTCCTCAGTATAAGAGAGGTAGAAATGAGTCTAATCCCTCTTCCACTCTGTAGCTCATCTGATATTTGAAATTGGTCTAACTTTTTAAAATTGTTTTTTCCTTCCAGCATTCATTTTCTTTTTTCCTTTTTCTAGGACCTTTAAGACCCCTCAACTGTTGTAGATTCTAACACCCTTCACCAATCATCCAGACATATTTTTTTTCCCACTGAACACTTTCTCAGTTGTTAAACTTTCTTTTAGACCATGGTATGCCTCTAAAAGTGTCCCTTCTAAGCTTCATTCTCTTTTTCATTCCTTCCAGGAAGGGTACATTTCTAACAACATTACTTTGTTTTATTTTGTTTTGCTGTCATATGAGACTGTGACTGAAACTGAAAGATGGCCAACAAAATCATTGTCTTTTTCAATGAATAACTGCTAAGCTATAACTCTTTAACATATTGTTCTTGTTGGAACGATTTTTGAACTTTAGTGCAAGATGTCATTTCTCCTAAAATATTATCTTTTTTGTGTCATCAAATTTTCTAGGTGATCCTAATCCTTTGGTACCTAAGAATTCATTTCTTTTCTTAGTCGGGCAAACTATTTTGATCTTCCTTCTTGTTTTTGAGATTAACATTTCACAGGGCAAAAGATCAAAGTCAGAATTACAGGTCACACTATGAGAGATTAGTTCCAAGTCCGATAGATCCAGTTAGATAGAACTATAGAACAGCCCTGTGAGAGCCTCCCTCCTTGGTTTACAATGATTCATTAATTGATAGAACAAGACAGAAGAGTTTATCAAGGTAATTAATCTACCAGACATGTCAAATGGCAACTATATCTCCATCTTGACTATATCATAAAAATCTTCAAAAAACTCTATGGTATAATCAAAATAACTAGCCATACGCCATACTGTTTCTTAGAACCTTGGAGAATTACAGCCTGCATTACCTTACCCTTCAATTCTAAACCATCTTCCTCAAGAATTCTCAGCTTTTCCCAGTGAGGGAAAAATATTGCTTATTTTTTCTAAAAATAAAACAAAAAAATTCCAATAGGGACAGTTATTTAATCCCCCAACTTTTCTCCTTTCCCGTTTTAGTTTGTTAATTCCAGGACAAAGTTAAAATGCTGCCATGGCTCTCTTTTTAAACAGTCTGATTTTTTCAGAAGTATGTGTGTGTCTGTGAGTACACACTCATTTACATGGCTTATTTGTGTCTTTTGTTGCTATTGTTCTTAAAATATAGAAGACATGAGAATTGGAGAATAAAAGAAAGGGGCAAGCTTCTCAGGAAAACCACTTCAAAGCACATCTCTTAACTGACAGTGTCTCCCCCTGCTCATCTTTCTAGATGAGGAGCAGAACATCTGAAGGCAGGCCACTCCATCATAAGTAGGTATTTTCACTAGACAATATTATCATTAAAGGATAACAAAGGAACGATTTTGATTAAGAAAATAATGTTGCCCAATAAAATTTTTTACCTAAAAGAAACAAATAGTTGCTATCTTTGCTTTTGTTGTATAAATGCCTTAAAAAAATCTAGGTTTGTAGATCGGGGAACACCCACAGAGATTTATACATAAATTTCACACTTTAAAAATATTTAAATATTTATAGTACATTTCATTTGTCTCACCTCTCTTTCACACACTATTTCGATTTTTTATGCATTTATTTTTCTTTTATTCCCCCTGAATCACTTCAGGAAATACAGAATTAAGCAACTGAGACTTGGAGACCTCATATGTTATCATTGTGCATGCCAATCTTGTTCCAGAGTCAGCAAGATCAGCAATAATTTCCAACTCTCATAAATACGTTCAAAAATAAAGAGCTGCCTGCTCTTCAGGTGTGCGGCCCAAAGCCTCTAAGATTTCATTAATAATCAACAGCTGGTGCCACCTAGCGTCTGTCCTCTTCATTCATCCGTGGAATCAAATACAGAGCACTTCCTAATCACAAACGAAGCTGCCTGAACGACAAACAAACACACAGGGTCTGGGGAGTCCTGTGGCTGATTTAAATTACACTATCCTCATTGAAACAAAAACCTTCTTTTAAAGGTAACTATGGTAACAGGAGGGTGAAGCTAACAGGAAGCTCACATTCTTCTCACAAGAGACAATTCACAAAAGGAGAGTCCTACTAAAGATGTAATGTAAAAGAGTTTTTCCAGACTTGAACTGTCACTAAAAATGGTTATAAAAAGTTGAGTAATACGCTTGACAGAAGAGAACTGAGTTCTAAACAAGAGTTTAGGTACAGCTGATTTTTGTCAACCAACCAAGAGATAACCCTCTATCACTGTGATGCCAAATTTTGTTAGTCTGAGTTCTCAAAGATCAAACAAGTACTGTAACAGACTGTGCCAAACATATAGAGTACTCAAAAGTATGAACAGGAAATAATGAGGTTGCCTGAACCACATTAATTTTAAAAATATTTCCAGCTAAAACTATACATCTAGGAAATTATTTTCTTTCCTGCTGTACATATGAATTATGAATTACATATTCAACCACAGTCATGCATGCTTCAAGGTTAAAAAGTACTTTTCCAAATCTCTATTTTTCCAAACATAAGTTAGTAATTAATTTGGATGAATCCAAGTAGTCTAATTAGCCCATCAGTTCCTGATTATTCACTGATATTTAAATACATGTCATTTTTAAGTCACTCTTTCAAAGAGGAATACGTAATTGAAAAACATGGACTAACGTTCAGGGGGAAAAGTTACATAACAGCCAGTAGTGTTCCTTGACCAGATTGACTGAGATATTCTAATTACTACAGAAAAGGTACACCAAATGTATGAGCAACGCTGTGTACACTGAAAAGTCATATTAGGTGTTCATACATGATAGCCTATTAACTTGGATCAATCATTTAGCTAGTCAGGTTACAGGGGAAACTGGGCAGAGAGAGCAAAGATTCTCTATCATATAGATAGTTAACAATCACGCTTTTCATACTTAGGGAAATAAATTTCTGTATTATTTGACATCTGTTTTAAGCAATTACTTCTTATAAACAGCTTTGAATGTTTTATTTTCTTGTTACCCTAGTGGTGATAAAAATCATTTCAATATGTTTGGTCCAATATATAGTCACTGACAGATCCCCAAGACAGCGTATGAAGACAGAATATGGAAACGATGGAGAGTTTCTACAAAAAGCTAAAATTGTCCCTCTTTTCCTCAAAACTTTATTTTTGGAGCCTAATACAGCCCAGGCTCACGCTCCATTGGTTTAAAAGTACTTGTAAGTATAATCCACTGACTGTAGGGGAAAGAAATATTGCAAAACAGCAAAAGGCTTCTAAAAATTGCACGCAGGCAAGAACGAATGTAAGACAAAACTCATTAAGGTTCCAAAGTTATTAAATAAACAAGTGCTCCCATATTCAAGAATTTATCATTTTCTGTCATTTTTCATTAACAGCTTTCAAAGCCCTATCCGAAACAAGCTGATACAGAGAAATTAAGAGCAGTAATCAAGCGAGAAATGATAGACCAGCTGGGTCGACATCAACTTGGCAAAACGTGAATACAGTTCAATAGCTGAAACAGATGCTAGAGTTGTTGAAAAACCCTGCAGGAGATATTGATGTATTTTCTTCATATAATGCAGAATGACTGAATAAATGTCAAAAGCTAGAAATGAATGAGGAGAAAAGACTGACAGCCAAACTCCTCATAAAACAGAAACCAAGTGTAACAGTTTTCAGTCTATCCAAACATTCTATCCATTCTCATTTTTCTCAATGTCTGAATATGCCAATAAATCAATCAGTCCTTGTAACTAAATGGCATGTAAGTGAGCTGGGGTAGATTTCCCCAAAGATCCCCCCCACCACCACCACCTCGTCATCATCTACCTGGAGAAACCTAGACTCTTGAAAAACACTTTATTCTAACATCTTCTAACACTGATTTCTATCCCAGAAGTGTTTCCCCGAGGTTGAAGTCAAGCACATCCCCCCCAAAATCTAACGCAGCACAAGGAAATGTTAAAATCCATTCGGTAAAAGCAACACTGTTTGCAGAGTTTGAAGAGCTCGGCAACATACCCCAGCTACTAACAGCTGCTTGTTCAAACATATGCTTTGTCATGGTCAGCTTCTAATTGTATTCATAATGATGTAATAGCTTTAATAATCCTACCTTCCATGCCAGCTGTTTTTCCTGTCACTCCATCATGCCAATAAGTTGGCTGCTGCAACAAATCAAGATAGTGCAAAACAGCATCTTTCTCCTGATTCTGTCATCTTCCTGAAAGCATTCTATTACTGCCGACTGCTGGGAACCAGAAAGTCTATTTGAATTCCAACAGCTCCCCTTTCGCATGATTCAAGTTAGGTTAGGTGGGCATGCCTAACAAGATTCTCTCAGTCATTTATTATGCAGCTGCTACAACGTCGGTGTGGTAACCACTCTGACTATCTGATACGTCAGTCGAACAAAACCTACACCTCGGAGCAAACACAGGAGCCAGAGCAGCGTTCTGCATTTAACGAGCGTTCTTCCTGCCTAAAAAGCAGGGGATCTGCAAATCTCTTTCACTATCTCCTCGTTCCTCACTATGGATGCAAAGCCTCTGGGTTAAATTATTTTCCTAACTATACCAAGAGTAGAGTTCCTTTGTCACACATCATAGTATTCACGCAGAAATTTTGGCTAATTTTCACTTCTCTTCACAGCCTTTAAAGGATAAAAACTCTCTCTTCTGCTTGCACTTTTGAAATAGGGATGTTGTGTGCTCAATTCCACATCTCTGCTTTAGTATAACACATTGCATGCACTCTCTCAAATGGAATTTGTCTCTTGTGATTCCATGGAAATTTTTCCAAGAAGAGGGCTTTTTTTTTTTTTCAAGAAAATATTTATTTTGCATGTTGGAGATATTTAAAGTCTGGTATTCTGTATGTTTCTCCTAAGAGTGGACTTTATACTTGAAATTTTGACTTAAGAGAAGTGCTTTCTTTACAAGTAAGAGATTAGCTGACTCTTTCAAGCAACTTATTTAACACATAAATATATATCATTTTAGAAAAATGCATTTTCTATTTTCAAAATA
Organism: Cervus canadensis; assembly: GCF_019320065.1. Lineage (NCBI taxonomy): Eukaryota > Metazoa > Chordata > Mammalia > Artiodactyla > Cervidae > Cervus > Cervus canadensis. Next base: position 66,845,731 of record NC_057419.1, on the reverse strand, counting down.
CCATTCGTGAATCAATATTTTTTTTAAAAAAATTACCACTGCCATCATTTCTACAGTATTAATTTCAACCAAAATTTTTAAGTACACCTCTCTCTTGTAGGGTTAATATTTATAATCTGAAATGATGAAACAGAAATTGAAATATTTTCATAAGAAAACTCTTTAAAAGGGAGAAGTGATAAAAATCTTACGTTTCCTTTCAACAACTACTCAAAATTCAGTTTAGTAAGGGTGTATCCCCCACCCCGATGAAATGTAAATAGCTTGTTGGGTTTCTATTATGAAACTATAAGCAGTAACTCATTCATCATGTGTGAGCTATGCCAATGTCACTGTTCTGAAATACTGTTTCCCTAAGTATGTGTGTGTGTGTGTGTGTGTGTGTGTATACTTTTAGCTATACTACTTCCATTTTAATTTTAATGTAACGAACACAAATAACCCTTATATATTAAGACATATATATTAAGTAATTTAGAGTTTATTAGGCTCAATTTATAAATGACAGGGGAAAAAAAATCTCAGAGAGAAACTGAATCCATTTGAACCCAACAAAGTTCCTCTAATATCATCCCATATAGCAGTTTTGAAAATAGTAGTTTATCAAATTACTCTTAATTTACAAAAAAATAAAAGACTTTTGTGCTTAGCTATTTTAGGTGTTGTGAATAGCATCAATCAATGCTATATGGTTTTGTTTCTACCCTTAGACTCTGTATATGTCTCCACCTTCTTCTCTTGGCTCTCCTCCTTCCCGTCACACTCTGTTCCAGCCACAATGAACTTCTTTCTGACTCTTTAGAAGACTGTGCCCCTTACTGTCTCTGAGATAATTGCATTTTCTATTTCACCTTTCCATAAGCCAGCTCTCACTTTTGATTCCCTACCTTCCATCCAATATTCAAGTATCAGCTTGAAACATAATTTGCTGTTGGCATTTTTCTTCCCCTAGATAAAATTATATTCCCCTGTTATGCAGTTTCATAGTACCTTGTACTTCCTTTGTCTTCAACATAATAATGGCAAATACTTATATAGCAGAAGGAGGTGGGTGCTGTTCTCACATATGCAACATATATATCTGTGTGTATCTATCTCTTACTACCATATTGATACTTCTTCATTCCTCATATGGAACCTACAAGGGTGATTATTACTACATACATTTTATCCATGAGGAAAATGAGGCTCTGAAAAGTTAAATAACTTGGCCTAGGTCACACAACTTTATTTAACTTTGCATTTCCTGATAAAATATTAGTTCTTGAGACTGGAGATTATGTTGGTTTTGTCCATTGCTAAATCCTAACACTAATGCAGTACCTGGAAAATATGATGCTATTCTTCATTCATCCAGCAGAACTTGCTTTGCACAATGCCCTGGAGTAGGCACAGGTCACATGGTGACAGTTAAAAACAGATATGAATCTTATTTTCATAGAGTTCATGGGCAAGGGTAAGAGGTCTGAGGATCCACAGATAGAATTCAGACATCTATTAACTTAGATGAGAGATAAATTACATCTATATTTTCATCAGCCTCTAGCATTGTTTTCATTTGTGTGTGTATGCTACAAACCACAGTAGCATAAGCAACATATGTGCTCTTTTTCTGGAATAAAAGTCACAGAATTTCCATATCACTGCTATAGATGCTGCATATATCCCCCAGTATTCTTTTACATTCATTACTTTGAAATTATGGTAATCATTAATTCTACCACTATATTGTGTTACTTAATGTGTTAATAGGAAGTATATATATTATTATACTACAACTTTTAAAATATTTAAAAAACTTTATTTCAGTACAACTGATTTCTGTTACAGTCCTAAATAGCTTGTGTATTCAAATATAATTTAAATACACTAAGCTAACTGTCAAAGGCTTAAGATGTTAAAGCTTTAATATGATCCAGCAATTCCACTCCTGGGCATATATCCAGACAAAACTATAATTTGAAAATATACATGTGCCTCCATGTTCACAGAAGCACTACTCACAATAGCCAAGGCATGGAAATAATCTAAACGTCCATAGACAGGTGAATAGATAAAGAAGATGTGTGGTGTGGTGTTACACACACACATATACATACACACATATATACACAATGGAATACTACTCAGTCATAAAAAAGAGTGAGATAATGCCATTTCCAACAACATGGATGCACCTGGGGATTATCATACTAAGTGAAGTAATCAGAAAGAGAATGACAAATACCGTACGATATCACTTATATGTGGAATCTAAAACATGACACAAATTAACCTGTCTGTGAAACAGAAACAGACTGAGAGACATAGAGAACAGACTTGTGGTTGCCAAGGGGGAGGGGGATGGGAGAGAGATGGATTGGGAATCTGGGATTAGCAGAAGCAAACTACTATATATAGGATGGATCAACAAGGTCCTTGGTATAGCACAGGAAACCATAATGAAAAAAGAATATGAACTAGAATATATACACATTTTTGTGTGTGTATGTAACTGAACCACTCTGCTATACAGCAGAAACCAGCACATTTTACATAAATTATACTTCAATAAAAATAAGATTCTAAATGTATATACATAAAGGATGTTAGGACTTCAAGCTTTCCCAGGTGTCAAAGGGGTCTATGCCAGAACCCCCGGCCTAGAGGATAGGAGAATACAGCATACTGGTTTATATCATTATCTCCAATATCTGACAACCTGGGTCCAAATCACACATGCATGATTTAGTGTTCATGTGTTGTAGGGCAAGTTATCTTCAATTTACTCTTCCACGAAATAGGAATAATAATTGGTCTTTTGTATTCTTGCTGGGAAGATTAAATCAGAGAATAACTGTGAAATACTTAGTAGAAGGCCTCGCATTTTAAAACTTTTAATGACTGTTATGTATTATTATTGGAAACACCAGATATAAAGCTATTATGACAAATAAACTGTGAAATATATACAAAGGATTTACAAAGTTTCTTAGCACAGGAACTGGGCCTCTCATACACTGACAATGGAAATGTAAAATGGTAAAAACCATTTTGAAAACCAATTTGGCAATTTGCTAAAAAAGGTAAATATATACATACTTTAAGAGCCATGTTTACCACTCAGAGAAAATGAAAAGCACATGGCCACTTAAAAAAAAAAACAAACTATACGTGAATATTCACACCAGCTACATTTGTAATAGCCCCAACTGAAAACAACCTCCATATTCATCATTCTGTGAATGGATAAACAAACTACTGTATATCTATACAACAGAATACAACTTTGCCATGGAAAGGATTGGTCTATTGATATATGCACCACCATGAATGAAGTGCAGAAAAAGCATACTAATTGAAAGAAACCAAACAAAAAGAGTATGTGCTGTGTGATTCCACTGACACAAAACTCTAGAAAGTGCAAATCAATCTGTCATGACAATAAACAATTTAGTGGTTGCACAGGGAGACTAAAGATGAAGACCAGGGAAGAAGTGCTATAAAAAGTCATGAATAAGCTTGTGAGGTGATGTACATGACCATTATCTGATTGTGGTGATAGTTTCATGGAGATAGATATATAGACAGACTGATAAAAACAACATATTAAGTTGTACATTTTAAATATGCACATTTAATTAAATATTAATATACCACAATAACTATTAAAAACCTCTTTTTTTAATCAGACTTGAGATCATTCCAATTTAACCAAAAATATGAAGCAACATGGTATCACTTCCTTAAACTTTAACCTACAAAATGTCACAATAAAGAATGCATGTTCTAAATAATTCTATCAACTACATGTAATAATCCTGATGATCCCAAGAAGGTAACTTTTTTCCCCACCATCTGATGTTTATAGCTTTTCATGTTATGATTGAATAATCTGAATAACAGAGAATAATTCTGCCTTATTCAACATGCCCACATTTTTAAATTTATTGTGAGCAATATAAACCAGTAAAAAAAATAATTAGGCTGGTACACAATTAACAGCTGCATAAAATCTAAGGTATTAATCAATATTAGCTTGTTGCCATGTAATTCCATGTTGCAGAGAACTTTGGGAGATGTTTCCTTTGTGAAATAATGATTAAAGATTAAAGAACTTGATTTTATAAGTGAAGTGTTAGTCGCTCAGTAGTGTCAGACCCTTTGCAACCCTATGGACTGTAGCCCTCCAGGCTCCTCTGTCCATGGAATTCTCCAGATAAGAATATCAGAGTGGGCAGCCATTCCCTTCTCCAGAGGATCTTCCCAACTCAGGGATCAAATCTGGGTCTCCTGGATCGCAGGCAGATTCTTTACCTGATTTTTTAAGTTATCCTCATTTCATAGCAAAGGATATCATGTCAAACTCAGTGAGTATTTTGAGGGGAAGATGGCTGAAGAGAAGTCAATTGAATCTATGTGACAATAGACTGAAAACCATCAAACACATCCCCAGAACATTTTCTATTAAAAGTACTGACATGGTAGAAAATTTAGCCAGATCACTGAACTTTTAAAAACCATTACCTCAGTGAAGTTATAGTGGATCAAGGAAAAGCAGAAACCTTATCTTCAGAATTTGAATCTAACACTGTTCTCCTCCCTAGTCTAGATAAGCCAAAATATATCAGGATTTTGAAAACATACACACACACACACACCAGCAACAGATCATATCACAGTCTCGTCTCTCCCATTGCCTCTTGTCACCCTTAGAACAAAAGCTCTTATTATACATGAACAAAACTTTCTCTTCTCTTCTCTCATGGTACTTCATATACCTTGAATTAATTTTCTCTAATCACAGTGGTTTTACTTCCCTCCAAACATTCTGAGATTATTCCCACCTTGGGATGTTGTCATTAGCTGATTCTTCCTACCAGGAGCATCCTTCCATAGATATTACAAGGCTCACTCCTCTTCATCCAGGTCTCTGTTCAAGTGTCACCTGCACAGAAAGCCCTTTCTGTCTAAAGCAACGTTTCCCTTACCTTAATCCTTCTGTATTTCCTTAACTCTGTTTTACTTTTTTAAAATAACACTTATATTACCACCTGACATCAAATTATTGATTTCAATCATTCATTCAAACTTTTCTTAAGCACTTACTTTATGCCTGACACTGTCTGGGTGTTTGGAATAGTATTGCCTTCACAAAGCTTGTGGTTCTGTGGAAAACAGATATTGAACACAATCAAATGTGTGATTCAGAAAGGAATGTGATGAGAACTACAAGCTGAAACAGAATATTTTTAGAAGCATATGATTGAAGGACTGCTCTTAAAAAATACTAAATATGGAACTAAAGGATACGTGGTAATTAGAATAAAGATACAAAGTACTATAGGCAAAAAGGGAATAAGGCATGAATCCATTCAAAAACTGGAAAAAAAACCACATGATAATTGGAGTACAGTGAATGATAGGGAGAGTAAAACACAATGAACAGGATGAGGGTGTCAAGACAGGCAGGGTTTAGATCATGTGGACCTCATTGTCAGCCATGTTAAAGGTCCTGGAGTTTATGTCAGGAACATGGGGAAGTCACTGAAAGGTATTCATTGAGTGAGTTACATGGTAAAACTGTATGTCAAATATACAAATCAGAATGTCTGGGATTAAAATGGGGTGGGGGATAATTCTAGAAGTATGAAGGCTTGTTAAAAGGAAATTTCAGTATATCAGGGAAGATGACTACATCTGCTAGCAAAAAAGAGAGGAAGAAGCAATAAGCTTCTAAAGATATGTAAAAGGGAGAACTGATAGACGATAACGATTGATTGGAAACTGAAGGTTTAGGAATATGAAGGAGTAAACATTTACTTCCACACTTTCAACTTGAGCAATTAAGAGAATGGTGGCAGCATTTCCCGGAAAAGCCATGTTGGAAAATGACAATGACTTAATTTGTGTTTCTGTTGAGTTTGATAAATTTGGAAGACATTCTAGCAAAAACAAAGGAGGACAGATATTAGAGCCTAAATTTCAGAAAACAAACATTTAAGATATGCCATCATTTGATAGTAAATGAAGCCACCCATTTGAACAAAACCTGGATATGGAGCAAGCCAAGAAAAGAGACAAGAGCCTAAGATGGCACTCTGAGGTACTCTACCAATTAATGATTGGGCGAGAAAGAAAGACTTACCAAGAGATTGAGAAGGGATGTCCAGAGGAAAAGAGGAAAAATAAATAAAAACACATGGAGTGTGGCATTCTTCAAGTGAAAGAAATAAGGAGTTGAATAAAAAAAGAAATTGTCAACTGGATCAAGTAGGCTTAAGAGATGCAATGAGAAGAAGACTAAGTTCTGGGTTTAGAAACACAACTAGCATGGTGAGCTGAATGTGAACAATTTCAGAGGAGCAGTAAAGGTAGAAGACAAAATAGAACAGATTGAAGAGTGAGTGGACCAATGTGAGAAGACAATTAAAGAAGCCTTTGCAGGCAAGATATATGTTTTTTTTTTAAATTTTACAGTTTATTTTTCCTGACAATATACAAATCTAGTTAAATATACATAAAATTCTATACAATTTTCAAAACTTTAAGTAGCATTGATGACTAGGAGCGCTGACTGACTGGTAGGGAATATCAGATTGAATTTTTACTTATCCAGTTTATTACCCACACTTCCCCTGTCTACCCCTACTCCCATACTCATAGGAGCTACAGCATGCCTACCTCTTTATTGACATGTTGTACCAGTTACTTAAAGAGAGAAATTTAAATATCCAGTATGATTGTTTATATCTCAGAGTCTCCATAGTTGTCTGTTTTGCTTCATTCATTTTGAAGTTACCTCCAAGTTCGATATGTCTATACATTCATGCTGATTTGACTCATTTTATCATTGTAAAGTGTGCCTTATCTATTGTAATACTCCATGCTTGGAAGTCTCCCTTGTCTGATACTAATATCACCTTATCAATATTCTTTTAGTTCACATTTAGTATGTATCTTGCAATCTATCTGTGTCATTATAATTACAGTGGTTTTCTTCTGAACTGGCTGTTCTGGCTATTTTTCCTCAGTATGACATTATTTTTCTTCTAATCAATGTTTAATATGCAGTCTACCAACCTGGTATTTTTCTCTGTCTTATTTCTTATTTATTTTTCTACTTTACTTTTTTTTTGCTACTGTTAATTACTGAATGTCCATATATAGTTGATATTACACCATTCACTGTTTTTATTGCTACTTTATTGCTACAATTATCTTTTATATTTACCCAATTTTTTTTTTACCATTATTGGAGTTTATTCATTCTTTCATGTCTGTTTATTTCTTTTTTCTTTTTTTCATTTATTTTTATTAGTTGGAGGCTAATTACTTTACAATATTGTAGTGGTTTTTGCCATACATTGACATGAATCAGCCATCCAGAATAATTTTTCTTCAGTCTGCAGAATGTCCTTTAGAATTTACACTAGTGTAGAGCTACTAGTGATAAATTATCTCACCTTTTGAGGACTGAGACCATCTCTAATCGACCTACATTATTTTATAACTTTCTATTTAAATGACTGTAGATTGACATGAAGTTTTAGGAAATCATATCTGCCTACTCTTCACCCACTTTCCCCCAGTGATAACAATTGGGGACCTACAGTACAATATCACAAACAGGAAATTGACAGCGAGACCACTTTATTTAGATTTCAATAATTTTGCATGCATATCCCTTCCTCCCTGCTTCCTTCCTTCTTGCCATGCAGCTTGTTCAAGGACATTTTATCACATGTGCACTTTGTGTGACCATCACCACAGTTAAGATACAAACAGTTCTATCACAAGAAACTCTCATGCTACCCCTTTATTGCCATAGCCACCTCTCTTCTAACTTCTGGCTTCTAAAGAGTTACACGAATAAAAAAAAAAACTAAAAAGAAAGGAATAATAAAGGTAAGGATCAAATAAATGATACTGAAAACCACAGAGATAATCAATGCAACAAAAAGACAATTCTTTGGGAAAAAAAAAGAAACAAATCTATAAATGTTTGGCAATAGTGACAAACATGGGAAAAGACATAGATCATCAGTCATAGGAATGGAACAGGAGATATCACTAGAGACCTCAGTGTCATTAAAAGGATACTTAGAGAAAACTAAGTTTATGTTCATAAATTCCACAACTTAAAAGAAATAGAACACCTCCTTGAAAACCAGTAGCTATAAAAACTTGACCAAGATGAAACAGACAACATGAATAGTCCTGTGGACAATAAAAAAATCAAACATATAATTTAAAAGCTATAGGAAAAATAATCTCCAGGCCTGGATGATTTTATTGGAGAAATCTACCAAACATTTAAAGAATTAACACTGATTTTAAACACTCTCTTCAAAAAAATAGAAGAGGAAGGATTATTTCCCAACTCACTTTATTAGGCCAGTATTACCCTGACATTCAAAACTAGAAAAAGACAGGGGAAAAAAAAAATCAGCTATAGGGCTTTCCTCATAGCTCAGTCAATAAAGAATCTGCCTGCGAGGCAGGAGACCCAGGTTTGATTCCTAGATCGGGAAGATCCTCTGGAGAAGGAAATGGCAACCCACTCCAGTATTCTCACCTGGAGAATCCCATGGACAGAGCAGGTGGCAGGTTACAGTCCATGGGATTCTAAGAGTCAGACATGACTTAGCAATTAAACCAGCACCACCATAGACCTATATGCCCCATGAATACAGAAGCATTAATTCTCAACAAAATGTAGCCAACAGAGAAATTAGCAATATAGAAAAAGGATTACATATCATTTGCATTGAAATGACTATAAATTCACAAGAAGTTACAAGGATAATTCAGAGAAGTTCCCTCTACCCATTACCTAGTTTCCCCAAAAGTTACTTCTTAAATATAGCACAGTTTCAAAACCAAGAAATAAACATTGGTACAAGGTAGTAAAAGGTGTATATATAGTTCTAAGCTATTTCACCATGTGTGTGAATTTGTGTAATTATCACTGCAATCCAGATACAAAATCTCCATCATCACGGAAATCTACTCACTATGCATTGGTAGGCACAACCACGCCCTCTCCACAAATTTACTAACCAATTATAGCCATTAAACTGTTCTTCAACTCTATAATTTTATTATTTCCACATGCAATTTATTCATAGATTATGTAACTATATGAGGTTGGCCTTTTTCCCCACTCAGCATAATGCTCTAGATCCATTCAATTTATATTAATCAATAGTTAATTACTTTTTAAATTGCTGAGTAGTTCAGTTAAGTTCAGTCGCTCAGTCATGTCTGACTCTCTGTGATCCCATGGACTGCAGCACATCAGGCCTCCCTGTCCATCACCAGCTCCCAGAGCTTGCTCAAACTCATGTCCATTGAGTCGGTGATGCCATCCAACCATTTCATCCTCCGTCATCCCCTTCTCCTCCTGTCTTCAATCTTTTCCAGCATCAGGGTCTTTTCAAATGAGTCAGTTCTTCACATCAGGTGGCCAAAGTATTGGAGTTTCAGCTTCAGCATCAGTCCTTCCAGTGAATATTCAGGCCTGATTTCCTTTAGGATGGACCAGTTGGATTTCCTTGCAGTCCCAGGGACTCTTAAGAGTCACAATTCAAAAGCATCAGTTCTTCAGCACTCAGCTTTCTTTATAGTCCAACTCTCACATCCATACATGACTACTGGAAAAATCATAGCTTTGACTACATGGACCTTTGTTGGCAAAGTAATGTCTCTGCTTTTTAATATTCTGTCTAGGTTGGCCATAGCTTTTCTTCCAAGGAGCAAGTGTCCTTTAATTTCATGGCTGCAGTCACCATCTGCAGTGATTTTGGAGCCCAAAAATATAAAGTCTGTCTCTGTTTCCATTGTTTCCCCATCTATTAGTAATGAAGTGATGGGACGGATGTCATGATCTTAGTTTTCTGAATGTTGAGCTTTAGGCCAACTTTTTCACTCTCCTCTTTCACTTTCGTCAAGAGGCTCTTTAGTTTTTCTTTGCTTTCTGCCATAAGGGTGATGTCATCTGCATATCTGAGGTTATTGATATTTCTCCTGGAAATCTTGATTCCAGCTTGTGCTTCATCCAGTCCAGCATTTCGCATGATGTACTCTGCATGTAAGTTAAATAAGCAGGGTGACAATATACAGCCTTGACGTACTCCTTTTCCTATTTGGAACCAGTCTGTTGTTCCATGTCCAATTCTAACTGTTGCTTCTTGACCTGCATACAGATTTCTGGGGAGGCAGATCAGGTGGTCTGGTATTCCCAGCTCTTTAAGAATTTTCCACAGTTTGTTTTTATCCACACAGTCAAAGGCTTTGGCGTAGTCAATAAAGCAGAAGTAGATGTTTTTCTGGAACTCTCTTGCTTTTTCGATGATCCAGTGGATATTGGCAACTTGATCTCTGGTTCCTCTGCCTTTTCTAAATCCAGCTTGAACATCTGGAATTTCACAATTCACGTACTGTAGTAGTAGTCTATGGTATTCATATATACATTTAGTTTAAATTTTCATGTAATATAGAACATTGTAGTTGTTTCCAGTCTTTGGCTATTACAAACAAAGTTGCTATGAACAATAATATACAGATATTTTTTCTGTGAACACGTAATTTCAGTTATTGGGATTAAGGCCCAAGAGAGCAACTGATACATCACAGAGAATTTGATTATACATACATACATACATGCAAACATGCACACACATATATATACCTATATATTAAATTTCCAAAGTATTTTTCAAAGTAGCTGTACTACTTTGCATTCTCACCAGTATGTATGAGAGATCCAACTTCTCTGCATTCTGTCAGGATTTGGTGCTGTCATTAAATAAACATTTATATTTAGCTCTTCTGATAAGTGTGTAGTGATATCTCACTGAGGTCTTAATATTCATTTCCCTAGTGCTTAGTTATGTTGAACATGTAGAGTTCTTCATGTGCTTATTTATCATCTATATATGTTGTCTTCAGTAAAAAGGTTGCTTCATTCCTTTTGCCCATTAAAACAAAAAACTGGGTTGTTTTTCCTGTTTTTAATTTTTTTTTTAATTAGTACAATTGCTTTACAATTTTGTGTTAGTTTCTGCTGTACAAGAGCTGAATCAGCTATATGTGTACAAATATCCTCTGTCTCTTAAGCATCTCTCCTTTCCTCTGATCCCACTCCTCCAGGTCATCACAGAGCACTTAGCTGAGTTCTTTGTACTATTAAACACCTTCCCACTAGCTATCTATTTTACACATGATACTGTATATATGGACTTGCTGGTGGCTCAAAGGTAAAAAATCTGCCAATGTAGGAGACACGGGTTCAATCCCTGGGACGGGACGATCCCCTGGAGAAGCACATGCCAACCTGCTCAAGTATTCTTGACTAGGAAATCCCATGGAAGAGGAGCCTGGAGGTCTACAGTCCATGGGGTCACAAGAGAGTCAGACATGACTTAGCGGCTGAACGACAAATATAGCCAATGCTACTCTCCCAATTGTCCCCCCTCCCCTTCATCCCTCCCGTGTCCATATGTCTGTTCGCTACATCTGCTGTCTCTATTACTGCCTTGCAAATTTAGTTTTCAGATTTCTTTATATAGTCTGGCTAGGTTTTTTTAATTTTTTTTTAATTCAGATATGTGGTTTGTACATATTTTTTTCATGTCTAGAATTTGTATTTTTATCCTCATAATAGAGTCTTTCACAGAGCAAATGTGTTTTATATTTTGCTAGATTCTAATTTATCAATTTTTTAAAATTTCATAAATCATGCTTTTTATGCCATGAAGCTCTTCAATAAGCTCTAGGTCCCAAATACTTTCTCCCAAGCTTTATTCTTCAAGTTTTACAGTTTTACATTTTATACTTAAATATATGATTCACTTTGAAGTACTTAGTTAATAAACTGTTTTAGTTCAAATTTTTCTTTTTCTTTTTTCTGGCCCATAGAGATCTAGTTGCTACAGCACTATTTGTTGGAAAGACCATACTATATTCCACTGAATTGCTTTGGCAATTTTGTCAAAAATAAGTTGGCCATACTTGTATGGACTTTTTTCCATCCTCTGTTCTATTGTTCCACAAATACCAATTTTGATCAGCAACACTACATAATAAATATTCAAGGTGTAGTGATTCCTCACATTCTATTCTTATTTGTTAAGATGGTTTTAGGAGTGAATATAGTTCACCTAAATTGCCAAATTTATGTATGTAGAGGTTTTCACAGTATTCCATCTTCATCCTATTGATGTTTTCAGGATTTTTAGTGATAGTCTTGATATTAGTAATTTGTGTTTTTAATCTTTGTTAGTCTTTCTAGATGCTTGTACATTTTATTGATTTATTCATTTTGAATGATTTTTTGTTTCATTGATTTCCTCTTTTTGTTTTTATTTTGTTTTATACTTCTATATTTCTTTCCTTCTACTTGCTTTGAGCTTACAATGCTATTCTTTTTCCAGTTTCATGATGTAGGAGTTTAGTAATTTGAGACTTTTCTTTTCTAATGTATTCATTTAATGCTATAAACTTCCCCTACAGCACAGCTTTAGCTGAACTACAAAAGTTTACATTGAATTAAAATTATCATTTTCATTCAATTCATTTTTGAAAACTTTTCTTGCAACTTCCCTTTCTGAATCATGGATTATATAACTGTCTTATTAGTTTCAAAGTGTTTAGAGATTTTTTTCCTATTATCTTCTTGATAGCTATATCTAATTTGATTAGAGAATACTGTATATGATTTCAATTTTTTTTGAAGATGTGAATGTTTGTTTTATGGCCCAAGATAGTGTCTACACCTTGGTGTCTGTTTCATGGGCACTTAAAAAGATGGTAAATTTTCCTAATGATAAGTGTTCTATAAATATTTAAGACATCTTGTTGGTTAATGGTATTAAGTTCTTTTCTATCCTTGAGAATTTTCTGTCTAGTTGATCAATTATTGAAAGTGAAGTTTGAAGTCTCCAACTGTGACTGTGTCTATTACTTTTTTCAATTATATCATTTTTTTATTTCACATATTTTGCAGCTCTGTTGTTGGGTACAAATACATTTATAATTGATATTGCTTCTTGGTGTACTGACCCTTTTGTCAATATGTAAAACTTATGTCTATATTTTATAATTTTCTTTGTTCTGAAGTCTACTATACCTAAGCTTAATTTAGCCACTCCTGTTTTCTTTTAATTGATGTATACAAGTATATCATTTTCTATTATTTTACTTCAGCCTACTTTTATCAATATAGTTTAAGTGACTTCATCTAGATAGCATACTGGTAGATCTTTTCTTTATCCATCCTATATTATATCTTTATTATAATTATTTTTATCTTAGTTTAACTAGATACACTTGAGGCAATTATAAATATATTATGGCTTAAGTCTGCCAGTTCATTACTTTTGATTGCTTTCTCTGGTTTTGTTTCAATGTTTTTCTTGACTTCCTTCTGGTTACTTGAAAAATTTTTATGATTCTTTATTATTATTTTATTTTAGGATATAATTTCATATAGTATATTTAGTGGTTGCTTTAAGGTAATATAATATACATACATAGCTTTTTACAATCTACTGATTTATTCTTTTACTACTTCTAGTAAAGCATCAACATTTTACTTCTTCCCTTTACCCTTCAAACTTTGAAACTATAAATATCTGAACTATTTCCTCCACACCCATTAAGCACCATATTAGGTGATGGTACAACTTTTGCTTCAACAATAAAATATGATTTAAGAAACTAATGGGAAGGTGAGTCTATTATACTTACCCTTATTTTTAAGCATTTCAATGTTCTTTCCAATCTGAGGTTCCAAGCATTTTGTTTGTGTGTGTGTATTTGTTTGCTGTTATTTCCTTTCTGTTTAGACAACTTTCTTCAGTTGCTCTTAAGGACAGGATTGCTAACAACAAATTAGCTTAGGTATCCTTCAAGTAAGAATGTTGTTTTTTTTTTTTTGTCCCATTAGATCTTTAAGCAATTTCTTCCTTGTCATGGAAATCTCGTCTATTTGAATCCTCATGTTTTGCATCCTATTTGTAATCGTTTGTGTTTCCCTGGTGATTTAGATGGTAAAGAATCTCTCTGTAATGCAGGAGAGCCGGGTTGGATCCCAGGGTCAGGAAGGTCCCCTTGGAGTAGGAAATGGCAACTCACTCCAGTATTCTTGTCTAGACAATCCCAGGTACAGAGGAGCCTGGTGGGCTACAGTTCATGGGGTCGCAAAGAGTTGGACAGGACTGAGCTACTAACACTATAATTGTTTATTTCTGTCATATACTTAGTGCTAAATCAATGTGCATTGTATGAATTAATGTTCTTTCACTTTTCTTATGTAATCACTGCTTTAATCAGGTTCTGATAATCTTTCTTCTGTATAAATTCTTTCTTCCCAGTCTGTCCAAATTAAGTACTAGAACATCTGTTTTTAATTCCCCTGTAGATGTTGGTATTTATGCATTAATCAAATAGGAACACTTGTGATATACTTTATGTAATACTTACATGGTTAGTTTTGAAGTAAAATTTAAAAAATTAATAAAATTTTTAAAAACTCGTACTTTTTATAATATTACATTGTGGCAAAGAAAAATGCAAAGAAACATGAAATGGTTTATAAATAATGGATAGCAACATATCCTTAAATTCCAAAATCACAGGGACTCCTTCACTTTAAAGGCCTCTTTACAGAAGAAATCCATTTTAAATTTCTATCTGTATATTCTATGGTGAACATTACTATGTGAGTACTATGCACATGAGAAGGCTATTTTATCTAAATCAAAGTTCATTCTCATTATAATTTTATAAAAGTCTCCAAAATCAATGTGCTAAGGAATATATATATGTTATTTTGAGTCCCAAGATTCATTTGAGATATAAAATATGATACCCAAATGCCACAACTAAGCTAGTAAAACCAACAAACCAAAACCCCACAGATCCTGGCTTCTAATCTTTTGTTCTTTCTATCCAATCATCATTTTATTATCCTATTTCTCAGCCAGTTTCCTTCCTTCCTCTGAAGTAAATCTGGTGAAAGGCTTTTCCTTTAATCATTGTAAGAAGTGAAATTTATAAAATAACTATTACTCTAAGTTTGTATAGAATAGTGTCACATTTTATAGAATTTGATTAATGTACTTACAATTCTTCCCAAATTGTGTCCAGAGCTAATTTTTTCCCTGCTGCTTTCTCCCTTTATTTCTTACTAATTGGAAGAGAAGGCAACACTCCCTTCCCATTTGGAATTCTAATACTTTCCATCCCACTAATAGCTCTATCATTTGCTCTATCATGACCTGCCCTAATTAACTGGAGCACCAAGAGCAATAGCCTCTTACTGGACGTTGTCACTGTATAGTCAGTTGTTCTTTAGCATGATATGATTTGTCAGAATCCTAGAGGCAAGACTTTTTCCTCCCAGGTATCCATTCATATAGGGTTTCCCCTTCCTGGCTGTACCATTAAGCATCTTCAAAATCGGTCCAGTGTTGACTCATTTTCTCTGACAGTTACAGACTGAGAATTCTTACCCTACAAACTTAACGGATATTATTCTTTCACTTACATCTGGTCTTTGTGGCCTCCAACATAGTAACTAACCTAACCAATTATTTTCACTGATAGTGGGGAGAATGCTGAATCACAGATAACATCACTTTCAGGTAATATCAGCCAAGGTATTTTGTAGACTTTCTTCTGGAGGTGAAGTGATCACCCATCTTTTTTCAAACCTAAGAAATGATTCCAAGGTTGGAAACTCACATTTTGTAAATATTAATCTGAGTATTAATGCTGCTGTAGGCTAGGTACTTGTTACAAATGGCCCTTTAAGTATCTCTCAAATCACACTATGCACATAACATCAATTCTGCAAACATTTTGGACTACCTTGCATTTAAAAAAAGAATTCATTTTGACTAACAATCCTTTTTAAGCTTGAATCTCTTAAGAAGTAATACAAATATTTCTAGTAAATATTTAGCTGCTTTCTCTCTCAAGTATTGGCTTGTTAACTAATTCTGAATAAAAGTGCCTTTAAAAATAAAGGCATTTATTCTTTGCAAATGCTTAATAAGAAATTACCCAACAATCACACTTTCCTTAATACACAATGGTAGTGGTGGTCGTTTAGTCGCTAAGTCGTGTCTGACTCTTGCGACTCCATGGACTGTAATCTGCCACGCTCTTCTGTTCATGGGGGTTCTCCAGGCAAGACTACTGGAGTGGTTTGCCATTTCCTTCTCCACTAATACACAAAAAACATACTTATCTATCCTAGGTTCACAGTAAGCACTTTCCTATTTTGAGTTGAACCTGTATGTCCAAGTATCATATGGGAACAAACAGCAGCTTGGGATCACAATCACATGTCACTCAGAAGAAAACAGTTGACTTTTCCCTAAAATCTTTCAATATTTCAAAGAAGCTCAGAATGCTAACTTGAAAAGATATGTATGCATTTTGGTAGGAGAAAACTTTCAGTTCTTTCTTTCAGACTTTCTTGGAATTGGAAAGAGCTCTTATGAATGATAGAAAATGGCAA
Organism: Cervus canadensis; assembly: GCF_019320065.1. Lineage (NCBI taxonomy): Eukaryota > Metazoa > Chordata > Mammalia > Artiodactyla > Cervidae > Cervus > Cervus canadensis. The sequence continues at coordinate 66,829,221 of NC_057419.1, read as the reverse complement.
TTCTGATCAAAGAAATAATAAAAACCTCAAAGAAAGGAGCAAATTTACCACTAGCCATAAGCAGTGTTCACTTAACAGTCATCTTACCTTTATTTAATAGATAAAATTTATAAATGACAAAAATTGCCCTTACTTTCAGATCACTGATAAAAATTATAGTCATTATATACACAGCATATAATTTTGACTAAGAGGGAATTCCTCTTGTGTATATTTTTCAGTGGTTGTTGTAACTCTAGACTATCATTTCTGTTTTTGGCGATAAATGAAAATATCAGATAGTCCAAATCTTTTTTGCAACCTACAACCATTAGTTTATTGTAGCAAGGTTGACAATCGTGCACTGGGTCATTTACCTGCAGACAATTTACTTTTTGCGTTCAGTGTTGCTTCTCTTCGCCTCTTTCCTTCTTCCTTTGAGCTGAGTTGCTAATGATTCATGAAAGGAAGAAAAGTAAAAACTTCACAGGGAAAAAAAAGTTAATGCAGTAACATTTGTGTTTTCTTCCAAATGCTCAAAGTGATAGCCTGTATATGCTTTCTGGAATCTAAAGCATCTCACAAATGAAAGACAGTTTTAATCCCTCTTCACAAATGATGGGTTTTTCCTCCCTCCTTTGGCTTTTAAATAATCAATAAGGTAACACATTTTGAGAAGAAGCTAAGAGAGTGTCCAAAAACATAACACAAAATATACGAACAAACATCCATATGGATCATATAATCTAGTTGAAATTCAAACTAAGTGAAAAGATCATCTTTCATTTTTCCTTATAAATATGTTCAGCATTTAAACTCCTAAGATTTCTACTAGTGTGATACTGTGGACATCATTCGCCATCAAAAGTAAAAGTGTTACTTCCATGAGGCAGCCAATTTGTTTTTCTTAACAGCAATGTATGTGACAAATCAGACATTTGCTTTTCATTTTATAAGTCAAAGTTTGGATACTCAGCTTCAACTATTTTGTTGTAGGAAGCACAAATTATATGCCTCTTACTGTATTTTTGCAAGGACATAGGCGCAGTGACAGCATAGTGACTGGAGGCATGGCTGAGCTACCCCCAAGGGGAGGTGGGTCCATCCAGCCATTGAGTCACAGATCCTTTTGTGGCTTGAATCCGCTCTTTAAACAGAATCAAAGGATGTTACAAAAAATGAGGGACTAAACTTTTACATCATTTTGCTACATAAAGATGGAATCAGAGGATATTTAAAAAAGAAGGAACTGACCTTTCAGATCATCTCCTTCAAACCTTTCTATTTATGGATGAGAAAACCAAGGCTGTAAAGGAAAGGATAGCCCACAATAGCGAAGAGTTAGTAACTATGTTGAGGCAAAAACTCTGAATGCCAGTCCAATGCTCCTTACCCTTTTAAGATCTTCTAAAGGTTGTGATCTTTTACGTAATAGGGTGATTCCAAGTTTTTCACAGTCTTACTGCATATCTTTAAAACCAGTCCCTGTGTAAATAAACTCTGCTCAAACTGCTTTGAGTGTGTGCTCTGTTTTCTATGATAACCCACAGATACACTAACTCTTACTCATAATACAAACTTTTTGAGCTTTAATTTTTCATCCATAAAAAAAGAGGTGATGAAAATACAGACCTCACAGAGTGGAGATGAAAACCGAATGAGATAATATATGCAAATCACTTAACAAAGTGCCTGACACATAGTAAACACTTAATTAATGTTAATTACCACTAGTGTGTATACTATATCTTATTCTTCTCCATCAGCAAAGGTGTATAGGAAATTTTGATATCTAACATATTTAGGAGATAGAATGTTGTGGGAATCTCAGTAGCTACTTGAGAAAACTATCCTATTATGCATTTACCATTTTTAATTAATAAATAGATACAGAGGTTCTAATTTTAATATATCCCCATTTTCTAAATTCAAATGTTCCCCAAATGAAAACTATTACTAATCCAAAAATCATATAATATTACCATTTTCTATCTTATATCATAAGTGAGGTTAAAACATAGACCTATATCTCACATTTTATAAATATTTTTAGAAAGAATCAAGTTTCTTAAGGGACACCAAGGCTAACCAATACTGTCAATGTGATCATTTATCATCCTACAATTGATAAACAATGAGTTGGCCAAAAAGTTGATTTGGGGTTTTCCATAAGATATTACAAAAAAGCTCAAAGGAACTTTTTGGCCAACCCAAACAAGTGAACTGAAATATTTTATTTATTTATTTTTTTTGAACTGAAATATTTTAATTGTAATGCCCCAAAGCTTGCTTTTGCATTATTTAGAAGTTTAACATGGACACCCAATTATTTCATGAGATTTACATATTGATTTAAGGGAGATATTTTCTTTCAATAAAAGGTTGACATAAAAATAGCAGAGTTGGTTTACATTTTGTTTACATAAAACTTTTTTCAAAATGTATTTTTAGTTGAAGGATAATTGCTTTACAATGGTGTGTCAGTTTCTGGTATACAACAATGTGAGTCAACCACAAGTATACATATGTGCCTTCTCTCTTGAACCTTTCTCCCATTCCCCTACTACCTTAAACTTTTAATGATGATTTAGAACATGTAAATTTGTTCTCTATTTGTTCAGTGTACCTTCAAAAGTAGAAAGAAATAGGTCCTAAAGACAGAGGGATTCGCTTAGGATGAACCAGAGCTAGAATATGAGCTTGAGGTAACCCACAGTAAGGAAAGACTGGGATGATGATAATATGATTAAGTTAATTTAGTTTTATCAGCATCTCTGGCAGACTCTGCTTACAGCATGCCAGGGATTAAATAATATTGGTTCCTGCTGGTTATATGATGGAATCTTGGCAGACAGTAATGGCAATGCTTACGCTGGACTTAAGAATACACAGTTTTACTTCCTTTCTAATTTTCTTAAGCATTATATTTTCCATCTATGTTCAATTAGAAGATAATTGTTAAGAAGGATTATTTTTAAGTTTTTCACATATTTTGATCCTTGCCAAGGCACCACATATCAATAACCAGATGTGCAGATGACACCACCCTTATGGCAGAAAGTGAAAAAGAACTAAAGAGCCTCTTGATGAAAGTGAAAGAGGAGAGTGAAAAAGTTGGCTTAAAGCTCAACATTCAGAAAACTAAGATCATGGCATCCGGTCCCATCACTTCATGGCAAATAGATGGGGAAACAATGGAAACAGTGGCTGACTTTATTTTGGGGGGCTCCAAAATCACTGCAGATGGTGACTGCAACCATGTAATAAAAAGACGCTTACCCCTTGGAAGAAAAGGTATGACCAACCTAGACAACATATTAAAAAGCAGAGACATTACTTTGCCAACTAAGGTCTGTCTAGCCAAGGCTATGGTCTTTCCAGTAGTCATGTATGGATGTGAGGGTTGGACTATAAAGAAAGCTGAGCACCGAAGAATTGATGCTTTTGAACTGTGGTGTTGGAGAAAACTCTTGAGAGTCCCTTGGACTGCAAGGAGATCCAACCAGTCCATCCTAAAGCATATCAGTCCTGGGTGTTCATTGGAAGGATTGATGTTGAAGCTGAAATTTCAATACTTTGGCCACCTGATGCGAAGAGCTAACTCATTGGAAAAGACCCTGATGCTGGGAAAGATTGAAGGCAGGATAAGAAGGGGACGACAGAGGATGAGATGGTTGGATGGCATCACTGACTCAATGGACATGAGTTTGAGTAAACTCTGGGAGTTGGTGATGGACAGGGAGGCCTGGCACGTTGCAGTCCATGGAGTCTGAAAGAGTCGGACATGACTGAGCAACTGAAATGAAGGCACCACAAAATAGTTGCAAAATTCTAAAATCTAGTTTTAATTCTTTAATCTTATGGAAAAACAGTAAGGAATGTAGAGCAAGTATCATCCTCATTAAGAATCAAGGGAAAATGTACTCTAAATATCCAAATTAGTAACAAAGCCATTAATACTAAGACCCCAAAGATAATTCAATTCACTTTAAAGAAGAGACACCAGGAATATTTTAGGGAACTATCAGGACAAGCTAGACAAGTTCAGGGTGAAACAAGTCACGAGATGAAAAGTAATCCTCAGAGTTTCCACAACAAATCTGTTAACCTTAAGTTGCTGAAAGTGCCTTTTATCCCTGCTGGATATAATTTTTTATCCAAAGGTTTAAATGTTTTTTGGGGGAATGTTGGATGAGAAAGAGGAGACAGATACAGAATTTACCATATGTCTCTAGGTAGCAAGATATTTTGGAACATGTCAGACAGATATGAGCTCAGCTGAGCTCCTACAAGAATGTTACTGTGGATTAAACACTTAAGGGTTTCAAGTTCTGTTCCTTATTTCTATTAAATGATACAAACCCACTTCAAGAGTTACTGTAAGTACCCATTTACTTATCATTTATTCATCCATTAAAAAAAATTTCTTTCTAATGTAGCAAGCTCTAAGTACTATGGATTCAATAGTAGAAAACCAAGATTTCAAATTTTGGGAGCTTATCATGTATGGAAGATAGACACAACAACAGACCTTAAAATAAAGTGTGGTAAACATTATGAGAAGCAAACTATAGAAGCTATGATTACATGTAGCAGATGGAAGCCTCAGGAAAAAAACTGAAGAATATTATGTGATACATATAAAAAGACTATGCAAGAAATCAGTAACTATGCTGTATTAAAGTAGTGAATAGGAAGTGGTCTACTAAACACACCAAAATGGTTAAGACAGAAGCAGCAACAATAGCCAAGGCATGCGTTTCTCAGCACAGTTCAGTACAGTTGCTTAGTCGTGTCCGACCCCATGGACTGCAGCACATCAGACTTTCCTGTCACCACCTCCCAGAGCTTACTCAAACTCATGTCCATCAAGTTGGTGATGCCATCCAACCATCTCATCCTCTGTCGTCCCCTTCTCCTCCTGCCATCAATCTTTCCCAGCATCAGGGTCTTTTCCAATGAGTCAGTTCTTTGCATCAGGTGGCCAAACTATTGGAGTTTCAGCTTCAGCATCAGTCCTTCCAATGAATATTCAAGACTGATTTCCTTTAGGATTGACTGGCTAGATTTCCTTGCAGTTCAAGGGACTCTCAAGAGTCTTCTCCAACACCACAGTTCAAAAGCATCAATTCTGCAGCACTCAGCTTTCTTTATAGTCCAGCTCTCACATCCATACATGACTACTGGAAAAACCATAGCTTTGACTAGATGGAACTTTGTAGGCAAAGTAATGTCTCTGATTTTTAATATGCTTCTAGGTTGGTTATAACTTTTCTTCCAAGGTGCAAGCGTCTTTTAATTTAATGACTGCAGTCACCATCTGCAGTGATTTTGGATCCTCCCAAAAAATAGTTTGTCACTGTTTCCATTGTTTCCCCATCTATTTGCCATGAAGTGATGGGACCAGATGCCATGATCTTAGTTTTCTGAATGTTGAGTTTTAGGCCAACTTTTTCACTCTCCACTTTCACTTTCATCAAGAGGCTCTTTAGTTCTTTACTTTCTGCCCTAAGGGTGGTGTCATCTGCATATCTGAGGTTATTGATATTTCTCCTGGCAATCTTGATTCCACCTTGTGCTTCATCCAGTCCAGCATTTCGCATGATGTACTCTGCATGTAAGTTAAATAAGCAGGGTGACAATATACAGCCTTGATGTACTCCTTTCCCGATTTGGAATCAGTCTGTTGTTCCATGTCCAGTTCTGTCGCTTCTTGACCTGCATACTGAATTCTCGGGAGGCAGGTCAGGTGGTCTGTTATCCCTGTCTCTTGAAGAACTTTCCACAGTTTGTTATGATCCACACAGTCAAAGGCTTTGGCATAGTCAATAGAGCAGAAGTAGATAAATGTCTGGAACTCTCTTGCTTTTCTGATAATCCAGCAGATGTTGGCAATTTGATCTCTGGCTCCTCTGCCATTTCTAAATCTGACTTAAACATACGGAAGTTCACGGTTCACGTAATGTTGAAGCCTGGCTTGGAGAATTTTGAGCATTACTTTCCTAGCGTGTGAGATGAGTGCAATTGTGTGGTAGTTTGAACATTCTTCGGCATTGCCTTTCTTTGGGATTGGAATGAAAACTGACCTTTTCCAATCCTGTGGCCACTGCTGAGTTTTCCAAATTTGCTGGCATATTGAGTACATCACTTTCACAGCATCATCTTTTAGGAACTGAAATAGCTCAACTGGAATTCCATCACCTGCACTAGCTTTTTTCAAACTGATGCTTCCTAAGGCCCACTTGACTCCGCATTTCAGGATGTCTGGCTCTAGGTGAGTGATCACACCATCATGGTGATCTGGGTCATGAAGATCTTTTTGTACAGTTCTTCTGTGTATTCTTGCCACCTTTTCTTAATATACCTGTTTCTGTTAGGTCCATACCATTTCTGTCCTTTATTGTGCCCATCTTTGCATGATATGTTCCCTTGGTATCTCTAATTTTCTTGAAGAGACTTCTAGTCTTTCCTGTTTTATTGTTTTCCTCTGTTTCTTTGCATTGATCACTGAGGAAGGCTTTCTTATCTCTCCTTGCTGTTCTTTGGAACTCTGCATTCAGATGGATATATTTCTTTTTCTCCTCTGCCTTTAGCTTCTCTTCTTTTCTCAGCTATTTGTAAGGCCTCCCCAGACAACTACTTTGCCTTTTTGCATTTCTTTTTCTTGGAGATGGTCTTGATCACTGCCTCCTGTACAATATCATGAAACTCTGCCCATAGTTTTTCAGGCACTCTGTCTATCAGATCTAATCTCTTAAATCTATTTGTCACTTCCACTATATAATTGTAAGGGATTTCATTTAGGTCATACCTGAATGGTCTAGTGGTTTTCCTTACTTTCTTCAATTAAAGCCTGAATTTGGCAATAAGGAGCTCATGATCTGAGCTAGACTCAGCTCCAAATCTTTTATTTCTGCAGACTGTATAGAGTTTCTCCATCTTTGGCTAAAAATATATAATCAATCTGATTTTGGTATTGACCATCTGGTGATGTCCACGTGTAGAGTCTTCTGTTCTGTTGTTGGAAGAGGGTGTTTGCTATGACCAGTGTGTTCTCTTGGCAAAACTCTATTAGCCTTTGCCCTGCTTCATTTTGTACTTCAAGGCCAAATTTGCTACTCCAGTTATCTCTTGACTTCCTACTTTTGCGTTCCAGCCCCCCATAATGAAAAGGACATCTTTTTTGGGTGTTAGTTCTAGGTCTTGTAGGTCTTCATAGAACCACTCAACTTTAACTTCTTCAGCATTGTGGTTGGGGCATAGACTTGTATTACCATGATATTGAGTCGTTTGCCTTGGAAACGAACAGAGATCATTCTGTCGTTTTTGAGATTGCACCAAGAACTGAATTTCAGACTCTTCTATTGACTATTAGTGCTACTCCATTTCTTCTAAGGGATTCTTGCCCACAGTAGTAGAGATAATGGTCATCTGGATTAAATTCACCCATTCCAGTCCATTTTAGTTCACTGATTCCTAAAATGTCAATGTTCACTCCTGCCATGTCCTGTTTGACCACTTCCAATTTACCTTGATTCATGAACCTAATATTCCAGGTTCCTATGCAATATTGTTCTTCACAGCATTGGACTTCACTTCCATCACCAGTCACATCCACAACTGAATGTGTTGTGGATGTGAACCTGGGGAGTTCATCTTTCAGTGTCATATATTTTTGCCTTTTCATACTGTTCATGGGGTTCTCAAGGCAAGAATACTGAATTGGTTTGCCATTCCCATCTCCCATGTGTGTCTAGGGATATATAAAATATTGAAGTAGGTCTTAAGGAAAGATGAGACTGGAAAAGTAACTGAGAAAATATCTTTAATGGTATAAATGCCAGGCTAGTGCCTTTGGACTTCAGTATGTTTGTCCTAGGTGTTCATTGGAAGGACTGATGTTGAAGCCATAAACAGATTTTAGGAATAGCTATGTGCTATTTTATTGGCAGGGAATCATGGAAAATTTCAGCCAAGCAATGTTATGCTCATGGTACCTTAGCAAGACTGCAATTTATTAACATAAAGAGGTTAATATCCTACGAAATTTTCTTAATAAAAATTTAATGTTTATTGTTACAACTAAAAAATTACTTTTAGTCTCACTCCATGTATATAGAAAATTCTGAGGAAAGCGCCACACAGAAGAGATAAATTTATGTTTTAGTAGGAGTATCTGATAGCATTTTTGGCATTCAGTTGTCTGCCAGGGAACAATGGGCCAGGTCAACAACCCATGGCTATATTCCTAGAGAAGAAACCTTCATTTTTAGCTTCAAATGAGAAGATACTCTGCTACCTAATAATGGACTTTTAAGTTAACTTCAAGACAGTGATAGATAGGGAAACAAAGTAAATAAAAGTTTTTCAGAAAGACTGATTTCCTTAAATTTGCTGTAACTTGAAGTATCACTTGACTGAAAGTAATAGGAAATTTTTAGTGTGGCAAATCTAATGAATGCAGGTGCCTTCTGAATAATCTGATTTCTTTAAGCCTCCAAGAGAAGACAAGGAGAAGGTACAAGATCAAGCTGTGACAGACAACCTCTCCAGATATCTAGGTAACACCAAGAAATCTAGGAGTACCTGCTTCAACCTGCTGTACTAGAATTTGAAATGCCATATAAATATTCAAGGGCTAGATATAGCTTGGCTTCAGAAGACATTGAGCTGGAAATAACATTAGACAGTACCTCCTTAAAGGGTTTTTGTGTATATTCACATACAAATTTCTTTTAATCACATGATATTGATTTGTCTTTCATTACTCTGTTATAAAATTAAAATACACAGATACTGAAATTAAAGAAAATGGGCTTTTTCAGACAAAATTTGTATTTGCCAAAGTATTAAAACTAGTAAACAATATGAATATAGTTGAATAAATAATCACCATTTTGACTTTTGAGAGAATACAATTATTTTAGAGGCTTTTAATGGGAACACTATTTTCATGAACTCCATTTATGTTTGTAGTTGTGGGATCTATGTTTGTAGGAAGACGAATGTTTATGCTAATTCTAAAAGTGTGTATGCATGTATATGAAATAAGATGCATTTTGCAAATAGTAGTTGTTTTTTTCCTAGTTTCTTTTCTTTGTTCCACAAAAGTTCCTTTACTCATTGAATTAGTTGTGCTGTTGTTTAGTCACTAAGTCATGTCTTACTCTTTGCGACTCCATGGACTATAGTCTACCAGGCCCATCTGTCCATGGCATTTTCCAGGCAAGAATACTGGAGTGGGCTGGCATTTCCTTCTCCAGGGGATATTTCCAACCCAGGGATTGAGCTCTTGTCTCCTGCATTGGCAAGTGGCTTCCAGCCACCAGAGAAGTTCATTGAACTACTGTCAATTATCAAATCTAAGTTGGCCTCTGAGTTCCCAAAAGTCTTTTGAAACCCAGAGCATAGAAAATCTCGAGAACAAAGTCATTTTATTTTCAAGAGCCAGGTATTTTGCAACACAGTAAGCTAAGCCTAGACAGAAAATGTATACACTAAAGACTCGATGTGAAACAGATAAAGAAGATTCAAACAACTCTTTCTTCACAGGTTAGATAAAGGTTGTGACACCTGAAGGAAGAGTTCCTGAGAGGGGGCCTGGTGTCATTTCATTGAACATTTGGGGGTATCTGAGGGCAGAGAATTGTGATTCACTCTCTGGGTGAACACTAAGAAACAAGCATGTTTCACAGTCATTTGTTTTCATTCTTGCTCACAATGATATTCGTGGACTATGTAATGATGGTAGAGCACATAGACAAAAGAGAGACTGACAGTAAAGAGCATCTATGGCCGCAGAGAACTTTCCCAAATTTTCTGTGCCATCCAAGGAGGTGGTCCAGAAATGTCGAAGAGAGGATTCATTTTCCCCATCAACAGAGTGGCATTACAGCAAGATCCCCATCTCACTTACTAGTGACCACCCTCCCCCTATAACCCATGGCCAATACCCGGGGAAAGCAGAAGACCAGACAAATAAATGAATTAATGCAATTCACTTGAAAGTGACTAAACTAAATTTTCTGTCAGGTGAAAGGAAAGGACCTTGAAATAGTGATTGTTACATGATAGAAACAATTCTTTAGCCCACGTGTTTTGTTGCTTTAGTAAATTTCGCTATTTACAGATAGAAACTTGAAGAAACACGACCGTTCCAGTCTTCCTTTGGCTCTAGCAATTGCCTAAGCTATACCTCTTTATAATTCTCTTCCTTCTTGCCTGACCCTATCAAAACTCCTATTCACCTCTGCTCAGGAGCATCTACTGTGAAGTGACTAAAATAATATGATGAAAGTAATTCACAACAATTTATGATAAGCCTGAATATGAAGTGGAAGATAAAGAATGGTAGATTTTAGAGCAGTGGAGAGACATACTATGGATGTCCAAATGGAAATACATGAAACCAAAGTTGCAGTTTAGAGTCTCTTTCATTTGCCATACCCATATCCCCCACTCAGAGGATATAATGGAAGGATCATTTTGCCTTCAACTTTGCAAATGGCCCTTATCTCATATGAAACAGTTATTGCTTTGTAAATTTGAATTAGAATAATGTATGCTTAAAATGTGTAACATTATACTAGAACCTATAAACACATGATTATTTCCCTAGACCAAACAAACAAACAGAACACAAACTACACCTACTGTCCTAAATCATTCCCCAGGTACAGATGGGTTATTTGAGTATGTGAATATCTCAGATGCAATCTTATCTGTAAAGAAAGACTAATAAGGATAATAACTACCTGCTAAATAGATGTTTTTGAGGACTAAAGCAGATCGCCAAAACAAGCCCAAAAACCTTGTTCTCTACCCATTGACATGCTTATCTCAGGTTTACAAATGTTGAATATATTTACATTTTGGGGGGAACTGTATATACAAATAAGATATAGAAGGAGAATTAAGAGCTGTACAGTCTATATATTGTGAGAAACTAGCTATAGCCTATGGTACATGTGATTTTGATGATGTAAATTACTTTACTAGAAGAAGCAGTTTGTTAAAATATATCCAAGAAAAGTAATTTAAGAAAATGTAAAGGATATTCAGAAGATTTGAAAAATATGAAGAAATAAAGAAAGTCTTTGTGTTTTCAAGGTGTGTATTTATATTGATTTTACTATCACAGAAAAAAAAAATACCATCACAGTACTGAACTTAGTACAGACTAGAAATCAGTCCTTGTTTTGATTTTGTGAAGCACTGTGGTATTAACCTGGTTCCTTTCTGCCCATCCCAGGCCCAGATTCTGGAGAGTGATGGGCAATTGTTTTGGTAGTTCATTCCAAAATTTTTACAGAACTCATCAGGAAACGGCTGAATGAAGTAATTAATAGTAAAAGCTGTAAATATGCAGGTGTTTCAGGAGGAAACATAACCCTGCATTCATGACCTGCTTTTCCATATTTTCCTTCATCTTTTCCTGTCCTCTCAGATGTTGGGGATACTTTAATGTTTAGAAACATTGTGGTACTGGAAAAAAAAATAACATGAATACAGAAGTTAAAACTCTCGCTCCAGCATTTTGTAGCTATATTATCTTGGTCAGTTATCTTCCTACTCTTTCTGTCAATTTCTTAAAGTGCAAAATGGGAAAAATAATAGTTCATATGGTTGTTGTGAAATAAATATAACTTTTAATTTAGTACCAGGTACAGAACAGATGATCAGGTTTCTCTGAAATGAATGTATTGAAAGAATAAACTGTATTAACTAAAATTTTTTTGGTATTTGTCACATGATTCCATAAATATTAATGAAATAAATGGAAAAATGAATAAACACATGAGTAAAATCACAAACAAACACAGAGGAAGGTTTCCAGTGATATGTCACAGAGTTCTCTCTATGGCCAACTGTTATTCTTGCCTCAATTGCTTATACGGAAGAGAAATCATGGTCAGATTATAGCCTTTCAGAACTTCTTAGTAACCATAAATTTAACTCTAAAGCTGCTAAACTTTCCGAAGAACATCTTAGATTCTTTTGATCATGACTGTTTTATAATGTCTTTTATCTGATGCTCTAAAATACATCATTGAATATTATTTACTATTTTATATGTATTCCTTAAATATGGAACTGTCTACTATTAAAATTAAGGAAAGTTACCAATAAAAATGATTATTTTACTCAAGGTTTGTAAGTTTTATTAGGTCTGCAAGTTTACCCAAAGTTTACAAGTGCTCTATATAATTAACTCTAGTCTCATATATATAAGACAAAAGTGATAAACATATTTATTACAAATTTAAGAGATGTGCATATAGGTGACACTCATCTCTTAATATCAATTTTAAGGCAAGCCTTAGTGCCTTATTATGTACATGAAATGTGATATTGTGAAACATGCATAATATTAAAGAAGACTGTATCTCTGGAGAATAGCTTTTTCACAGCCGTTAAGAGATAAACATGTTTGTAGGACGACTTTAGAAAATGAGATATTTTATCACAGTCTTTTATAATAAATATGTAGCTAAAGAGAATATACTAATCATAATAAGCATTGCACTGTTACCAAGAAAGTACCCATGTTTTCTTAATTAAACATTTCTTAAATTGCATATATCTTTTAAAATAGCTCCAGTATTAAAACAGTGATCGCTTCCACATGCGATCTGTTCTCAAACGCCATGCAGCTGCCAGAACTTACACAGAGTTCACAGATGTCACAGAGAGCTGAGGACTCAGGGAACCCACAGCGCCAGAAATTCCACCTTTCAGATGGAAGGCCAAATCAGCTCAGTATATATGACTTAAATGTTGGTGGGTCACAGAGGAACATCTGTGTTTGTGAGTGGGGTGGCAGTGTACATGTACACTGTGCTAGTCAGGAAGCATTTAATTGACAATAATTGTCACAATTAGTTTTGCTATGCATCTTTGAATATATACTTAAGCTGAAGACAGTTTCTAGTGTCCTAAATTAATGTATGAAGCCACTGAATACTATCTTTACAGCTAAGCTGGGGCTGCATGAAAAACCTATTACAAGACTTATATCTTGGTCGTAGAATGAGCTGGTTTTCCAATTTAGAAAACAACCTCATATGTTAGGGAACTGAAATGGCATGGTCACTAAAGCACAGACACAGATGCCAAGAATCTTGTTAACAAGCTGACATACTATATCACAAACTATTCATAAATTAAGGTTTTCATTATTTTAAATAGGAGGTCGATGAAAGTTGAAAGTTCCATTATGTTAACTGTTACATTCACAGCGCTTATATCTGCAAGTTATAACTTTGGTGGTTAACCATTATCTGCTCTATCTTTTCTTGTACTCACTCATTCATTCATCTTAGAAGTAACACGACTATTCTCCTATTTTCTAAATTTCACAGGAGTAACTCAATATTTATCAACTTGAAAATTTCTTGCTATTAACACCTTAAACAACCTAAGTGTCCATCAACATATAAATGGATAAAGAAGACATGGTGTGTACATGTATATACATGCAGTCATACAATGAAACATTACTCAGCCAAAAAAAAAAAAAATGATATTCAGCCATTTCCAACTATACAGATGGACCCAGAGGTCATCATGCTGAGAAAGACAAATACTGTTATCACTTTGTGAAATCTAAAACATAAAACATACATTGACATGAATCAGCCATGGATTTACATGTGTTCCCCATCCTGAACCACTACAATATTGTAAAGTAATTAGCCTCCAACTAATAAAAATAATTGGGGAAAAAAAATAAAACATAAAACAAATGGACGGATTTAACAAAACAGAAACAGACTCATAGATATATAGAGAACAAACCTAGATGTTACCAGTGGGGAGAGGGAATGAGCAAGGGGCAAGACGGGGTAGGGGATTAATAGATACAAACTACTATGTATAAGGAAGAAACAAGGATACATTAAAGAGCACAGGGAAACATAGCCACTGTTTTGTAATGACTTAAAATGGAATCTAGAAAAATCTTGAATCTGTTGTACACCTGAAACTAATATTGTAAATCAACTACACTTCAATAAAAAATTATTGGCATGCTTTCCCCCCAAAGCCTATTAAAATAAGAGCAATACTTCCCTCACGTTGATGTTTAGAAATTTTAATTCTTCAAAATATTTAATAATTCATACTTCATAAGGTTGTGATTCATAAACCTGACATAGTACCTGGCATGCAATAGCAAAAACTTGATGTTATATAAGTTTCATGTGTACAACATTATATTCCTAGTTCTGTACATACTATTGCACTGTGTTGTTGTTGTGTTAGTCACTTAGTCGTGTCCGACTCTTTGTGACCCCCATGGACGGTAGCCCACCAGGCTCCTCTGTCCATGGAATTCTCCAGGCAAGAATACTGGAGTGGATTGCCATTTCCTTTTCCAGGGGATCTCCCTGACCCAGGGATTGAACCCAGGTCTCCAGCATTGCAGGCAGATTCTTTACCATCTGAGCTATAGGGAAAGTGAAAGTGAAAGTGAAGTCACTCAGCCGTGCCCCACTCTTTGCGACCACATGGACTGTAGCCTACCAGGCTCCTCCGTCCATGGGATTCTCCAGGCAAGAGTACTGGAGTGGGGTGCCATTTCCTTCTGTCCCATACTATTGCATATGTACCACCAAACATTGTTTCCATGTGTCACCATACATGTGATCTCCTTCACCCATTTCTCTGTCCCTCCTTTTCCCCTCTGGTAACCACTACTCTGTTCTCCGTGTCTATGTTTGAAAAACTTGGTGTTTATTTTTGTTTGTTCATTGTATTTATTGCTTAAAATCCTTTACTTCACATATAAAAACAAGAAATAGAGAAGTTTAAAGACCTATTCATGGTGGCTCAGACGGTAAAGTGCCTGCCTTCAATGTGGGAGACCTGGGTTCAATCCCTGGGTTGGGAAGATCTCCTGGCGATGAAATGGCAACCCACTCCAGTATTCTTGCCTGGAAAATCCCATGGATGGAGGAGCCTGGTAGGCCACAGTCGATGGGGTCACAAAGAGTGGGACACAACTGAGCAACTTCACTTTCACTTTCATGACAATGACACTAAATAAGCAAATTCGAGGTCAGAAGAAAGATATCCTGGCTCTCAATTCAGTGCTCCTTCCAAAACCCAGTACGTACACATACACACACACACACACACACACACACACACACACAACTGATTCACTTTGCTGTACAGAAGAAACTAACATAACATTGTAAAGCAAATATACTTAAATTTTAAAAAATTAGTGAAAATCTGACTGCTATTCTGAGCATATTTTGAAGTTAAGCCCACCCCACCAATGGGTTTGGTAACTCCTAAAGTATCCCTCCATTGCCTCCTCCATCCCTAGTCCCCATACCACCCAGATCATCTGAGGAGCAGATAACAAATTAGTACTATCTGCAATAGAGAACAACTACATCATGGCTACAGAGCCTTTTGTGAGATGACCCAGGAACTGCCATAAGTTCCAAACAACTGAATCAGAGTTGGAAGCTACATTCATGCTGGTTCAAGAAGGAATCCCACATGGAAATAAAAGGGAGGGAAATAGGCCTGCCAGTCCTGCCATGTCAGCCAAACTGGCCTCAGCAATCACTGGGGTAGCACATGTTGTATTCAGAGTATCTCCACAACTGTGCTGTTTTCTTTCAAACATGAGCATTCAAAATTTAGGCACTGGGATCACGAGAAAAAGCAGGAAAATAAGAGCCCACGAGTCATCTCTGCCCTAAGATATAGTTGCATGTGTGCATGCTTAGACACTCAGTCATGTCTGACTCTTTGCGACCCCATGGACTACAGCCCACCAAGGACTATAGCCTGCTCCTGCATCCATGGACTTCTCCAGGCAAGAATACTGGAGTGGGCTTCTATTTCCTCCTCCAGGGGATCTTCCTGACCCTGGGATCGAAGCTGCATCTCCTGCATTGGCAGATGGATTCTTTACCACTGAGCCAGCTGAGAAGCCCCTGATATACTCATGTGCACTCAAATGACATCACAAATAGATGTAGCATCATCACAAAGTCATGTAACAACATAGCTAAATGGTATAACATTATTTTAAGCACAAGTCTTTTGGCTAGTACTCAAAGAGGAATACTTCTTATCATAGTGCCCTGTGATAGGTATAAAAAGTTCTCTTGCCAACACAACAAGAGCAATCAAGAATAAATATGCCCCACACAAGGATTCTTCACAGAGATAAGCCCCTATTTTTTAGATTCTATAGTAGCATCATTTATGAGAGATCTCAAGATGGCTCCTGTCCAAAGAATTGCGCATTTTGAGTCAATGATCACTATTAGTCTATTTCAGAAAAAGAACATCCAACTTGACATTATATCCATAACTTTGCAAGTAAAAGCTATAATTACTTTTCCCATATTTATATTAGGTTAGGTCTCTAATTTGAGGGTTTCTCTGACCATGCACAGAGAAACAGGGCTATAATGACTTTACTTTTAGTAGGGGGAATACTGTTATTTTCGTTCTGGGCAACTCCTGAAAAAGTTGTGCCAAGATCACAGTTGTTTTGGATGAAACATTTACAATTGGAGAAAGATCAAAGTCAACACCTTGAATGGAGCCCAGAATCTGATTGATAACTGATCTGGATATAATTCACAGGTGTCACATGCTCAGTGCTTTTGGCCCTTCCATCTGCTCTGCATCATTCTGATTTTGAATGGTTAGTACTTCAGTCAGTTTATGCTAATCCAATATTTCCAAATGGACACTGGCATCACGTGACCAACTTTCTGACTTAAATAATCAAAGACCAACATGTCTAGAGAATACATGATTAAGTGGCTACATAGCTTTCTTTTTTTAACAACGGAAAGAATTCAGGACTTTGTATCTGCAACACTAATTTTCAATCACAGTATTATAGAACCTGGCATGGTGATATATTCTATGTCCACCAAATGGTATTTTAGACTATTTGAACCTTGACCTAATTCTGAAGCTTAAACAACATCAAATTTCAGAAAATAAAGATTAACAGATATTACTGCTTCACTTAAGGGTTCAGGTTAGTATAGGACAAGAATGTGAAAAAAGCACATTTATTTATACCTATCTAATATATGCAAAGTAAAAGGTAATAGCTAATACAGACCATCAAAGAGTCATGGTGGTTTAAAGGAAAGAAAAAATCCATAATATCAGTCTGGGCAAGGTGAGAAAAAGATAGATTTCATGTAAGAGGTTGCATTTATCATGGACTTGAATAAGAAATGAGCATTTTAAAAAGCTAGTAAGAGAAAACTCTGAAAACATACTCTGAGAGAAGAACACAAATATACATACAAACAACTGAAATATTAACCTACTATAGTACACTTCAGAGGTGTAGATAGAATTAATTTCAAATAGAACAGAGGGAAAGTTTCAGAAAGAATCTAGAGGCATAAAGACGGAAGCTCATTTTTATGTCAAGATACTAAATCCCAAAGCAAGACAATTTTCTTTAATACTACAGGCAATTGGGAGCTATTGAAGTTTGCTGAGCAGAAGGTTGATACTAACAGATCTACTCTTTGGAAAAACAACTTTAATGCCAGTGAATACAGTCAACACGAATGGAAGATTACTCGGAAAAGTATCTACTTGACTATGTAAGAGGGTTTGAAAGATACTGAAGACATAATACAGGTTGATGACATCGGTTATGTAAGGAAAGAAGACAGGGAAATATTAAGGTGGATTCTATGGACTTTGGCAATTGAATTGGAGGCTGCAAGCAGAGATGTAGAGAAATTAGGATATGACGGAGCCCATGTACCACCATCTTTAATCCTGATCCATCATTGGGTACAAAGCATTACTTATTCTGATTACAGTAATGATTAACTCTCTCATATCTCCCAGAAATTCTGAAGTAGATGAAGCCCCATGAGAAAGAAAGGAGGAAGGAGAGAGATACCTCCCATTTCTCTTCCCTCACACACACACAGTGCGTTTTATGCTGTTGTAGAGAGGTAGATACTGACAAACTTCCAGGGAACAAAAAATAAAAGGCATATTGATATGCCACAATTTTTAAGTAGTTATAATGGTTATAGAAGCATTCACAACCAAAAATGTCTAGAAATATAGATATTGGAAATATAAAAAGAGATTATGACATTAATATTCCCAGTAACATGATGTTGTGGGCATGGTAAACGTGAATTAAAAATGTTAGATGAAGATGGTTGAACTGAATTATCATCATCATGTGAGTTATACCAAAATGTTATGAAAATTATATGAGTCTGATGATGTTAGAATACATACATTATATAATGTCATAATTACATATGCTGCCCAAATATTATTTAATGTGTCCTTACATCTGCCCCTACATGCCTCTCTATTTCTCTAATAGTGAAAGAATAATTGTACCCTTACCAGAAAGAGAGGGATGGGTATAAGTGTTTTTTTCAGTGAAAGATGATAAATCCAGTTTTAGTTAGAGTTTCATGAACTGCTTGTGAAATATACGAGAAAAAACCACTAGGAAATATGAGGATGGAGGTGAGAAAGATGTCAGAGATTTCAACTAATTTATAGAGAAAAGTGAGTTATATCACTGTGTAAGACTGGAAAGTGAAGAAAGAAGAATTCACAGAACACAACATTTGGCTGAAAAGATATGTCTCAAAACTGGGTTGAGAGTAAAAGTTCCTGGGAATTACTTTGAATATCAATTCCATATTTTTTATCTTGATTATATAATTCTTATTATCAAATGTGCTTGAATTTGCCTCATGGTTTTGGTGGCAAAAAAACCAGAATTCTAAGCAGTTTCTGATGGACATGCCACAATCCAGTCTGGCTGTTTAGAAAACACTCTTTGATAAAAGCAGTGATCAGAAGGAAATCATGCAAAAGAGGCCACGTCCTGACTGAACAGTTACAAGGTAACACTTACTGTCATCTCTCTAGTTTGAGAGCTGAACTATGGTCACACACACAAAATCAAACCTTAATCTGTCAAAGTTCTATGTATACCAGTAGTTCACAGCTAACAGTCTAATGAACTAAACATCAGTACTTAAAATGTGCAAGTCACAAACAAGACAGGGACACATAATTTAAGAATTAGTGATCCTAAAATGAAAACCAAGGATCCTCAGTTGTATGTGTAAACTTTTTTTTTAATCATGGAAGATTTAACATAATTTTCAAAGGAATCTCGTTGGAGATAAGGTACATAAGGGAAACACAGAGCAGATCTGTGTACACAGGAATACTGGAGAATGTGGTGGCACAAGAAATTATGACAACTTATGAACAAAAGAACTGTCTGGATTGTGAGGAAGAACAGGTAGCTAAAAGGACATTCTTCCATCTAGTCACTCATTTATTTATTCAATATTATTTATTGAATATATCATAAGTGCCAGAGAGTGTTTTAGCACTGTGGTTATAGCAGTGAACAAAAATTTAACACTCTCAAGAAGCTTGTATTTGGTGGCAGAGAGCCATATTACAAATAAAAATGTGAGAGTCAAGGAGATGTTAGAAGGATCAGGAAGGCCTATGTGGGACGTGATCTGAACAAAATGAGAAAGGAATTCATACACAAATCTGTGGACAGAGAAAGGTGATCATCCTAGACAAGGGGAAAAAAAAACAATCAATGCAAAATCCCTGAGGTAGGCATATGCTTGATATAGTCAGTCAGAAACATCAAGAAATCCAATAAACTTGGAGGAGAGTGAGCCAAGGGAATAAAGAGATGGCGGGAGATGAGGTAGAAGAGGAAGGCAAAGGCCAGCTAAGTAAGCTTCACAGGTCAAAGTTAAGAATTTGCATTTTGCTTTAAGACTGACAAGAAGCCATTAGACATACATATTCTGATGTCTGTTTTAAAGGAATCTCTGGTTACTACATGGGTAACAGTTTAACAGGGTTAAACTCAAAGCTGTATGTGTGGAATCTAGAAAAATAGTACAGATGATCTTAGTTGCAATGCAAAAAGAGAGACCCAGACATAGAGAACAAATGTATGGGCAGCAAGATGGGGAAAGGGGGTGGGGGTTGGGATGAATCAGGAGATTGAGATTGATGTACATATACTATTGATACTATGTACAAAATATAAGAACCTACTGTATAACACAGGGAACTCTATTCAGTGCTCTGTGGTGACCTAAATGGGAAGGAAACCCCAAAAAGAGGAGATACACACACACACACACACACACACACACACACACACACACATACTTTGCTGTACAGTGGAAACTAACATAATACTGTAAGGCAACTGTATGCCAATAAAAATTAATTAAACAACTAGAAGCAATAAAACAGGAGGTTTTATCAGGTCACTGCAGTTGCCCAGCTGAGAAGTGATGGAGGATTGGAAGAGGATGAGATGATGAGCGAGACATCTTAAGAAGAATGGTTCTCAGTGTGGTCCGTGAGCCAGCAGCATCATCAGCACCAGGAAACTAGTTATAAATGCACCATCTCTAGTCCTGCACCGTGACTCAGAGACTCTGAAAGATAATACGCTCCACAGCTACACTGGACTGGATTCAAGTTTGAAGATTACTGTCTTAGAAGCCAAGGCTCACCTAGTTTTGTTACAAATTCTGAGTCATTTCAGCACTTGTGTGTCTCTAAGTAAACTAAAATATAAGTACTTGTGAAGTGTAAAATAAAATAATTCTACCTTAGACTAAGTCAGGGATTTACTTAGTGAAAACATTTCGAGCAATGTGAAATGGTTTAAAAAAAATTCCGAAATGGGATGTGTACACTCAAATACACATGGTCTTAGTACCTAAAGATGGAATTTCTTTTTCTAAATTCAGGCCACATTCTGACTCATTTCTAATACAATATCAGGCTACTTAGTACAAGCTTTAATTTAAATTGCCAACACTTTCAAGCAACAAAAATATAGCTGAATTTAATGATCTCATTATCAGTGATAAACAATTACTGTGCAGATTTTTAGACAAGCCACGTCTGCAATTTTTTTTAAGATACTTGTTTTACCAGTGATGGGCATCTACATTAACAAAACCTGAAAACCCCAAATCAACATGACTTGTACATAATGAATGGATGCCACAGTCTACAATGCGAAATTGAGAAGTGCCTAAAAACCTGAATATTTTGAGTTGCTATTTTGGGCTGAAAGCATAATTAGTCACAACAGAGACTTGAAAGCAAGAAGATTCTAGAAAGCTAACTACTAAAAATAAATCCATTGGGGAAAGCCTCTCTTGATTTGATGGTCTGCATTTCTACTTGAGATTATATTTAAAGTATATTTCAGAGAATCACTTTGCTGGAAGCCGAACTTTGAAGGAACAGAATTTAAAAAGATTAAACCTGAAACAAAACATTTAAACCATACGCACATACATATGCATTTGTGTGGCTGTATATCTCTCTATACACATATATATTCATGAAAAATGACTATATATGAGAAAGAAATTCTCCAACTTTTAAGCATAGTTCACTAGGAAATTTTTTTAAACTAAAAGAAAAAACATATCATTGTCTAAAGACAATTCTAAAAGTCATCAAATCATGTTGAGAATTGAGGCCAAGTGTTTTAGATGTCCATTAAAGAGAATAAAATTGGACTGGCATAGAGGTCTGTATTTAAACCATGAGGCATCCAAGATAACCAAATGGTGAGTTTAATAAAAACTGCAGTGAACAAAAAAATAAATAAATAAAAACTGCAGTGAATATTGTAGGCAAGAATGTCTGATCATGTAGCATGTTTAGAGCTGAAGACATATGCCAAGAGGCTAAAGCTCATAGGGTGGTTTTGCTCCATAGTTATAAGACACAAAATATAAAAATGCTATAAGTTCTGGAGGCTCAGTGTATATCATGGCAAGTATAGTTAAGAATACTGTTACTATATACCTGAAATTTGCTAACAGTCGATCTTAAGTATGCTCGTCACACAGAAACCCTGTGACTATGTGATGTGATGCATATGTTAATTAGCTTGTACATGGTAATCATTTCACAACGTACACATATATATCAAAATATCAAGTTGAGTACCTTTGATATACATAATTCTTGTCAATTAAACTTCAATAAAGCTCAAAAAAAGTTAACATCTCTACCACCTAAAAAAATACAATAATCCTCACTGGAGCTCACCATTAGGATTAACTTACAACTCCAATGGATAGCGGGCACCAGTGTCATGAAAAGTGAAAGTGAAAAAAACTTTACACTCAGAATATTGGAAGCCCCACTGGACAAGAAGCTCACAGGAACAGGAAAGCTAGTTTTACATTACATCTGTCTGGCAGAAGACAGTGTTCAAATGCTAGGAAGGATTCTCTTGATCACTTTGGTAAGGCATATTCGTGGTACATCCAGAAGACAGGTCAACAAATTCAATGGCATAGAAGTTTCTGCTCATACATGTAACTTATTTACTCATTTCTTTTAATTTTATAAAATTTTTAGATTACTTTTAATTTACAGTAATTATAATATTATTGGCTACATTCCCCATATGAAATACATCCTTAAGTCTACCTCCTACCCAATAGTTTGTACCTCTCAATCCTCTCCTATCGTTCCCCTCACGCTCTACTGGTAACCACTAGTTTGTTCACCAGATCTGTGAGTCTGCTATACTCATTAGTTTGTTGTGTTTTTTAGAGTCAAAATATAAGCGATAACATATTTGTCTTTCTCTCTCTCACTTAGCATAATGCCCTCCAATCTATTTATTGATGCAAATGACAAAATTTCATTCTTCTTTATGGATGAGTAGTATTCCATTGTGTGTATATGCATGTGTGTGTGTACGCATGCATGTGAGTGTTAGTTGCTCAGTCGTGTCTGACTCTTCGCAACACCATGGACTGCATCTGACCAGGCTCCTCTGTCCATGGAATTTCCCAGGCAAGATACTGGAGTAGGTTGCCATTTCCTCCTCCAGGGGATCTTCCTGACCCAGGAATCAAACTCAGGTCTTTTGCATTGCAGGCAGATTCTTTACCATCTGAGTCACCAGGGAAGACCCTAGTATTCCACTATGTATGTGCATGAATGTGGGTATGTATACACACACACATTTTATATATATATATATATATATATATACACACACACACACACACACACACACACACACACACATACATATGGGCTTCCCTGATAGCTCAGTTGGTAAAGAATATGCCTCCAATGCAGGAGACCCAGTTCGATTCATGGGTTGGGAAGATCCACTGGAGAAGGGATAGGGTACCCACTCCAGTATTCTTGGGCTTCCCTTGTGGCTCAGATGGTAAAGAATCCACCTGCAATGTGGGAGAGCTGGGTTCGATCCCTGGGTTTGGAAGATCCCCTGGTGAAGGGAAAGGCTACGCACTCCAGTTTCTAGCCTATAGAATTCCATGGACTGTATAGTCCATGGGGTCACAAATAGTCAAGAGTCAAACACGACTGAGTGACCTTCACTTTCAGACACATTTATACACACACACACACACACATATACACCACATTGTCTTTATCTACTCATTTGTTGATGGACACCTAGGTTGTTTCCATGTCTTGGTAACTGTAAATAATGCTGCTATGAACACTGGGGGGCATGCATTTTTTTGAATTAGTGTTTTTGTATTTTTTCAGCTATTTATGTCTAGGAGGAGAATTTCTGGGTCATACAGTAGTTCTTAGTTTTCTGAGAGACCTCAATACTGTTTTCCACAGTGGCTGCACCAATTTACATTCCCACCAACAGGGTACAAGATTTACCTTTCTCCCCATCCATGACAACATTTGTTACCCATAGGTTTTTTTGATGATAGCCATTCTGATAGCTGTGAGGGTTATTTCATTGTAGTTTTGATTTGTATTTTCCTGATGATAAACCGTGGAGGTACGGGTCAGCAGTGGCCTGCCACAGGGGCTCTGGGTGCAGCAGACCTGGGTATGGCATAAGCCCTTTTGGAGGAGTTTGCTATTAACCCCACCATAGAACCACCTGAACTTACATAGGACTGGGGAAACAGACTCTTGGAGGGCACAAACAAAACATTGTGTGCACCAGGACCCAGGAAAAAGGAGCAGTGACCCCACAAGAAACTGACCCAGACATGCCCATGTGTGTCCAGGAATCTGCAGTGGAGGCGTGGATCGGTGGTGGCCTGCTTCAGGGTCAGAGGCACTGAGTACAGCAGTGAGTGCATGGGACATTTTGAAGGAGGTCACCATTATCTTAGTTACCTCCAGGTAGTTTGGCCTCAGGTCAAGCAACAGGGAGGGAACACAGCCCCACCCATCAACAGAAAATTGGATTAAAGATCTACTAAGCATGGCCCCGCCCATCAGAACAAGACCCAATTTCACACCTCCCACCACCCCCAGTCAGTCTCTCTCATCAGGAAGCTTCCATGAACCTCTTATCCTTATCCATCAGAAAGAAGGCAGAATGAAAACCACAATCACAGAAAACTAACCAAACTGATCACATGGACCACAGCCTTGTCTAGCCCAATGAAACCATGAGCCATGCTGTGTAGGGGCATTCAAGACAGAAGGGTCATGGCGGAGAGTTCTGACAAAACGTGGTCCACTGGAAAGCAAATGGCTAAGCACTTCAGTATTCTCGCCTTGAGAACCCCATGAACAGTATGAAAAGGCAAAAAGGCATGACAGTGAAAGATGAACTCCCCAGGTCGATAGGTGCCCAATATACTACTAAAGATCAGTGGAGAAATAACTCTAGAAAGAATGAAGAGATGGAGGCAAAGCAAAAACAACACCCAGTTGTGGATGTGACCGGTGATGGAAGTAAACTCCAATGCTGTAAAGAGCAATACTGCATAGGCATAGGAGCCTGGAATGTTAGGTCTGTGAACAGAGGCAAATTGGAAGTGGTCAAACGGGAGATGGCAAGAGTGAACACTGACATTTTAGGAATCAGTGAAATAAAACACACTGGCATAGGTGACTTTTTTCATTTATTTTTATTAGTTGGAGGCTAATTACTTTACAGTATTGTAGTGGTTTTTGCCATACATTGACATGAATTAGCCATGGATTTACATGTGTTCCCCATCCTGATTCCCCCTTCCCGCCTCCCTCCCCACCCCATCCCTCTGGGTCTTCCCAGTGCACCAGCCCTGAGCACTTGTCTCATGGCATGGGTAAATTTAACTCAGATGACCATTATATCTACTACTGTGGGCAAGAATCTCTTGAAAGAAATGGAGTAGCCACCATAGTGAAGAAAAGAGTCCAAAATGCAGTACTTGGATGCAATCTCAAAAATGACAGAATGACCTCTGTTGGTTTCCAAGGCAAGCCATTCAGTATCATAGTAGTCCAAGTCTATGCCCTGACCAGTAAGGCTGAAGAAGTTGAAGTTGAACACGTTTATGAAGCCCTACAAAACCTTCTAGAACTAACACCCAAAAAAGTACTCTTCACTATAGGGGACTGGAACGCAAAAGTTGAAAATCAAGAGCTACCTGGAGTAACAGGCAAATTTGGATTTGGAGTACAAATCAAAGCAGGTCAAAGGCTAACAGAGTTTTGAAAAGAATGCACTGGTCATAGCAAACATCCTCTTCCAACAACACAAGAGAAGACTCCACACATGGACATCACCAGATGGTCAATACTGAAATCAGACTGATTATATTCTTTGCAGCCAAAGATGGAGACATCCTATACAGTCAGCAAAAACAAGACTCGGAGCTGACTGTGGCTGATATGAACTCATTATTGCCAAAATCAGACTTAAATTGAAGAAAGTAGGGAAAAATGCTAGACCATTCACGTATGACCTAGATCAAATCCCATACAATTATACAGTGGAAGTGACAATAGATTCAAGGAATCAGACCTGATAGACAGAGTGCCTGAAGAATTATGCAAGGAGGTCCGTGATTGTACAGGAGGCAGTGATCAAGACCATTCCCAAGAAAAAAAAATGCAAAA
>NC_057419.1:66800945-66803300 GCF_019320065.1 Cervus canadensis | reverse complement strand
TCCATCTGAATGCAGAGTTCCAAAGAAGAGCAAGGAGAGACAAGAAAGCCTTGCTCAGTGATTAATGCAAAAAGTAGAGTAAAACAATAGAATGGGAAAGACTAGAGATCTCTTCAAGAAAATTAGAGATAACAAGGGAACATTTCATGCAAAGAGAGACACAATAAAGGACAGATATGGTACGGACCTAACAGAAGCAGAAGATATTAAGAAGAGGTGTCAAGAATACACAGAAGAACTATCCAAAAAAGATCTTCATGACCCAGATAACCATGATGGTGTGATCACTCACCTAGAGTCAGACATCCAGGAATGTGAAGTTAAGTGGGCCTTAGGAAGCATCACTACAAACAAAGCTAGTGGAGGTGATGGAATTCCGGTTGAGCTATTTCAAATCCTAAAAGATGATGCTGTGAAAGTGCTGCTCTCAATATGCCAGCAAACTTGGAAAACTCAGCAGTGGCCACACGACTGGAAAAGGTCAGTTTCCATTCCAATCCCAAAGAAAGGCAATGCCAAAGGATGTTCAAACTAACATACAATTGCACTCATCTCACACACTAGGAAAGTAATGCTCAAAATTCTCTAAGCTGGGCTTCAACAGTACTTGAACCGTGAACTTCCAGATGTTCAAGTAGATTTATAAAAGGCAGAGGAACAAGAGATCAAGTTGCCAGTATCCACTGGATTATCGAATAAGCAAGAGAGTTCCAGTAATACATCTATTCCTGCTTTATTGACTGTGCCACAGCATTTGACTGTGTGGATCACAAAAAACTGTGGAAAATTCTTAAAGAGATGGGAATAGCAGACCACCTGAACTGCCTCCTGAGAATTCTGTATGCAGGTCAAGAAGCAATAGTTAGAACTGGACATGGAACAACAGACTGGTTCCAAATCGGGAAAGGAGTACATCAAGGCTGTATATTGTCACCCTGCTTATTTAACTCATATGCAGAGTACATCATGAGAAATGCTAGACTGGATGAAGCACAAACTGGAATCAAGTTTGCCAAGTGAAATATCAATAACCTCAGATATGCAGATGACACCACCCTTATGGCAGAAAGTGAAGGACTAAAGAGCCTCTTGATAAAAGTGAAAGAGGAGCATTAAAAACTTGGCTTAAAATTCAACATTCAAAAAACTAAGATCATGGCATCCATCCCATCATTTCATGGTATCCAGTCCCATCATTTCATGGCAAGTAGATGTGGAAACAATGGGAACAGTGACAGATTTTCTTTTTGGGGGGCTCCAAAATCACTGCAGATGATGACTTGACTTTTAACCATGAAATTAAAAAACACTTAATCTCTGGAAGAAAAGTTTTGACCCACCTAGACAGCATATTAAAAATCAGAGACATTACTTTGCCAAAAAAGGTCTGTCTAGTCAAAGCTATGGTTTTTCCAGTAGTCATGTATGAATGTGAGAGTTGGACTATAAAGAGAGCTAAGCACCTAAGAATTGATGCTTTTGAACTGTGGTGTTGGAGAAGACTCTTGAGAGTCCCTGGGACTGCAAGGAGATCCAACCAGTCCATCCTAAAGGAAATCAGTGCTGAATATTCATTGGAAGGACTGATGCTGAAACTGAAGCTCCAATACTTTGGCCACCTGACATGAAGAACTGACTCATTGGAAAAGACCCTGATGCTGGGAAAGATTGAAGGCAAGAGGAGAAGAGGACGACAGAGGATGAGTTTGTTGGATGGCATCACTGACTCGATAGACATGAATTTGAACAAGCTCTGTGAGTTGGTGATGGAGAGGGAGGCCTGGTGTGCTGCATTCCATGGGGTCGCAAAGAGTCGGGCATGACTGAGTGACTGAACTGAAGTGAACTGAATTCTTCTCTTTATTTTTATTTTTTAAATATATATATTTCCCTTTTATTTTACTTATTTTTTAAAATTTTTTCCATTTATTTTTATTAGTTGGAGGCTAATTCCTTTATAATATTGTAGTGGTTTTTGCCATACATTGACATAAATCAGCCATGGATTTACATGTATTCCCCATCCTGATCCCCCCTCCCACCTCCCTCTCCACCCAATCCCTTCCCAGTGCACCAGGCTCGAGCACTTGTCTCATGCATCCAACCTGGGCTGGTGATCTGTTTCACTCTTGATAACATACATCTTTTGATGCTGTTCTCTCTAAACATCCCACCCTCGCCTTCTCCCACAGAGTCCAAAAGTCTGTTCTGTACATCTGTGTCTCTTTTTCTGTTTTGCATTGGTATAACAATAGGGTTATTGTTACCATCTTTCTAAATTCCATATATATGTGTTAGTATGCTGTATTGGTCTTTATCTTTCTGGCTTACTTCACTCTGTATAATGGGCTCCAG
>NC_057419.1:66789326-66800845 GCF_019320065.1 Cervus canadensis | reverse complement strand
AGCACTTGTTTCATGCATCCAACCTGGGCTGGTAATCTGTTTCACCCTTGACAATATACATGTTTCGATGCTGTTCTCTCGAAACATCCCACCCTCGCCTTTTCCCACAGAGTCCAAAAGTCTGTTCTGTACATCTGTGTCTCTTTTTCTGTTTTGCATATAGGGTTATCATTACCATCTTTCTAAATTCCATATATATGCGTTAGTATACTGTATTGGTCTTTATCTTTCTGGCTTACTTCACTCTGTATAATGGGCTCCAGTTTCATCCATCTCATTAGAACTGATTCAAATGAATTCTTTTTAATGGCTGAGTAATATTCCATGGTGTATATGTACCACAGCTTCCTTATCCATTCGTCTGCTGAAGGGCATCTAGGTTGCTTCCATGTCCTGGCTATTATAAACAGTGCTGTGATTGTTTATTTTTAAAGGGTTCTTTGGCTTTTCTTTTTATGTTGAGTTATACAAACTGTTTATATATGTTGGATATTAATCTCTCAATGGTCTTGTTAGTTTCAAATATTTTCTCCCATTCTGTAGGTCGGTTTTCAATTTTGCCAGTGGTTTCCTTTCCTGTGCACAAGTCTTTATACACATATAGTTTAATTTTTACAAGAGAGAACTAAAAATCAAACATAGTAGCTACTATAATTCCACAGTCTGACCTTCCTTTCTGGTCTAATTGTCTATTAATTCCTTTCACTGTTACTGTTCACCAACATCTATTTATACTTTTATGAGTCTCATATATTATTCATTTAATTCATTTGCAAACATGGTTGCAAGACTGGTTCTCTTTGCACAGGAGAGTCCAGAGTAGACAGAAAAGAGCTGATATAAGATGTTATGCTAATTATAAACAGTGCTGTGATGTATATTATCTATGGTGAAACAGATCACCAGCCCAGGTTAGATGCATGAGACAAGTGCTCGGGCCTGGTACACTGGGAAGACCCAGAGGGATCAGGTAGAGAGGGAGGTGGGAGGGGGGATAGGGATGGGGAATACATGTAAATCCATGGCTGATTCATGTCAATGTATGACAAAACCCACTATAATATAGTAAAGTAATTAGCCTCCAACTAATAAAAATAAATGAAAAAAAAAAGAAAAAAAAAGAGGAAAAAAAAAAGATGTTATGCTTAGCCTATGACCAATAGCAAATTATCATCAAAATGGAGACCACCCCCCCAATAATATGTCCACTTATGATATTGTTTTCCAGCAGAAAAAAAATGCTGGAGAATCTCTAGGACCTAAATGACCAACATTCTGCAATTTCTCAAAGAAGCTATCATATTTCATCATGATTTTCAATTGCTTTTCTGAAAGAACTTTGAAAATTCTACCATAATATATCAAATTAAATAGAAACAATCTGTTCTGGAACTTTACATGTTATATTAACTTGAACTTATTTCAATACTCTGTATATGGGGATATACTCATACTGACATTTATATCTCATTCTCTATTCAAATTTTATTGATCATCATTCACTGAACATACTAAGAGCTCTGAACTTACTGTGTCTCTCCATTCATGCTTCTCATGGAATTAATAAGGATATTATTAATATATTTTGTGCAAGGCCTTGTGTTCAACATTTAAAGGAATTTAAATGGAAAGAAATAACATTAAATAACAATTAAGCATCACGTGGACACGTGGAAGTGATATTATAAAGACACTGTTTAAAAATGATTAAAATATTTATTTTAGAGCTAAGGAAATGCAGATTCAAGCAGCTTACTTGCCAATGTGTCACTAAGTTTTTGGTCCATGGTCAAACATTTGGAAAGTATTAGAATCAAGATTTGATATTAGGTCTGAGACTGAAGCCTCTGAATTCATACTCTTCATGCCACATATCTTATCCATTTAAAACAGTACATGGTTATATGCACCAAAGTCACAAGAGCAACAACTATTCCTAATGCTTTTGGTCAACCTGTCCATCTAGCACAAACCCTGGCACATAATATAGATGCAATTATTTCTTGTAATTTAACTGAAGATAAATATGCTTAAGGAATTTAGGATCTTGCAAAGTATTTCTAGTAGGTGAAAGACAGCCATGTTGTCAAACGCAAACAGAGAAATGCAAACAGCCCATTAAAGGAACAGTGAGAAAGTTTGAAATTAATTCTGATCTGGGGAATAGTCACTCAGATAGGGGATGCTGTTGATATCCCATAAAGATGGCCTTTACCAGCTCTATGCATCCATGTCCAGGTTCCTACACATGCTGCTGCTGAAGGCTCCCTCCAACATCTTCTTAGGATTGTTCTGGGCACTGGAGCATGAGAGCTAGAAGTGCCAGAGTGTTTTATGTGCCCTGTCTTACTGGGAGGCCCCCAGCCAGTAAGTGAATGATGGGAAAGGATGGGAGCCTAGTTTCTTTACTTCAAGAAGAGATTCTCAAGTATAAATTGTACCCATCCATGTTATTATGGCATCAGGCTGAATCTGAGAGTTTACCTGAACTTATACCCCTTCTTGGTTTCTTCTCTTTATCTGTGTTGCCCAGCTTTCTTACTGGAGATAGACATGCTAGCGAGTAGGAAAATACAGGTTATGTTTGGTAAGAAAGAAGTTATCTAATGTGTAGGTTGTCTAGTACATAGTAGTAA
Organism: Cervus canadensis; assembly: GCF_019320065.1. NCBI lineage: Eukaryota > Metazoa > Chordata > Mammalia > Artiodactyla > Cervidae > Cervus > Cervus canadensis. Next base: position 66,798,209 of record NC_057419.1, on the reverse strand, counting down.
ATAAATTCAGAGAGAAGGGTAAAGGGATGGCATTCTGATCCTAGGGCATCTTAATGAAGTAATGAGGTCTTATTTAGTATATAGATAAAGTGAAGCTAACGAAGGTCCCCATGCATCCTAAGCCTCTTCATATTTTTCAAGACTATGTAGGCATCTATTTGGACATTCTTCTGAGTGGCAAGGCCATTCAATCAGTCGTTGTCTGAATACCCTCTAGAAGCTATAATTCTCTAAAGACAGGAGGAGGGGAGAAGCAGGGACATAGGAGAGCATAGTTCACTATCTTTTCAAGGCTTTATATCTTTTGGTAGTTAGCACTGTGTATCTTAAATAACACCTATTACCTGATTATTCAGAATGTACATCCTCATTTTTTTCAGATCACACTATCCCTCTTTTCTGGTTCATTTTCTCTGTACTTATCACCATGTCATATATGATAAATAACATTCATTTCATTTTAAATAACCCTCAACTGGATCAAAAGCTCCACAGAATATATTGTCATTTCAATATAGTGTACTGGTGTGTCTCTAGTGACTTGAACTGCATTGAAAACACAGTAGACACTTCACAGCTTTGCCACATGAAGAAGTTACATGGTATATAATTTCTCAAGCCTCAGTTATGCTTCTTATACTACAGTTATGAAATTAAAATGAAAACATGTATAAAACTTTGAGTCACACACTTAGTATGCATTTAATAAAAGGTAACACATTCCAATCCCTATCAGAATTTCAGTGGCACTTTCCACAGAAATATTAAAAACATCTTAAATTTCATATGAAACAATCGGTTCAGCTCAGATGCTCAGTCGTGTCTGACTCTTTGCAACCTCATGGACTGCATGCAGCATGCCAGGCTTCCCTGTCCATCACCAACTCCCAGAGTTTACTCAAACTCATGTCCATAGAGTCAGTGATGCCAACCAACCATCTCATCCTCTGTCGTTCCCTTCTCCTCCTGCCTTCAATCTTTCCCAGCAGCAGAAAAAAAAAGTGAAAGTTAGTTGTACAGTAATGTCTGTTTCTTTGCAATCCCACAGACTGTAGCCAGCCTGGCTCCTTTGTCCACGGCATTCTCCAGGCAAGAATACTGGAGTGGGTTGCCATTCCCTTCTCCAGGAGATCTCCCTGACTCAGGGATCGAACCTGAGTGTCCTGCACTGCAAGCATATTCTTTACCAACTGAGCCACTAGGGTAGACCAGCATCAGCATCTTTTCCAATTAGTCAGTTCTTCCCATCAGGTGGCCAAAGTATTGGAGTTTCAGCTTCAACATTAGTCCTTCCAATGAATATTCAGGACTGATTTCCTTTAGGATGGACTGGTTGGATCTCCTTGCAGTCCAAGGGACTCTCAAGAGTCTTCCCCAACACCACAGTTCAAAAGCATCAATTCTCTGGTGCTCAGCTTTCTTTATAGTCCAACTCTCACATCCATACATGACTACAGGAAAAACCATAGCTTTGACTAGATGAACCTTTGTTGGCAAAGTAATGTCTCTGATTTTTAATATGCTATCTAGGTTGGTCATAGCTTTTCTTCCAAGGAGCAAGCATCTTTTCATTTCATGGCTGCAGTTACCATCTACAGTGATTTTAGAACTCCCCCCCAAAGAAAAAAATAAAATCTGTCACTATTTAAATTGTTTCCCAATCAATTTGCCATAAAATGATGGGACTGGATGCTGTGATCTTAGTTTTCTGAATGTTGAATCTTAAGCCAACTCTTTCACTCTCTTCTTTCACTTTCATCAAGAGGCTCTTTAATTCTTCTTTGCTTTCTGCCATCAGGGTGGTGTCATCTGCATATCTGAGGTTATTGATATTTCTCTTGGCAATCTTGATTCCAGCTTGTGCATCCTTCAGCCCAGCATGTCTCATGATGTACTCTGCATATAAGTTAAATAAGCAGGGTGACACTATACAGCCTTGACATACTCCTTTCCCAATTTGGAACCAGTCTGTTGTTCATGTCCAGTTCTAACTATTGCTTCTTGACCTGCATACAGATTTCTCAGGAGGCAGGTATGGCAGTCTGTTATTCCCATCTCCTTAAGAATTTTCCACAGATTTTGTGATCCACACAGTCAAAGGCTTTGGCATAATCAATAAAGAAGGAGGAGATGTTTTTTGAAACTCTCTTCCTTTTTTGATGATCCAATGGATGTTTGTGATTAGATTTCTGGTTCCTCTGTCTTTTTAAATACAGTTTGAACATCTGGAAGTTCAAGGTTCATGTACTGTTAAAGCCTGGCTTGGAGAATTTAGGCATTACTTTGCTAGCATGTGAGATGAGTGCAATTGTACAGTAGTTTGAACATTCTTTGGCATCGCCTTTCTTTGGGATTGGAATGAAAACTGACCTTTTCCAGTCCTGTGGCCATTGCTGAAAAAAGAAAAGCAAAAAGGCAAAATGGTTTGTTTTTTTTTTTTTTTTGGCAAAATGGTTTTTGAGAAGACCTTATGAATAGCTGAGGAAAGAAGAGAAGTGAAAGGCAGAGGAGATAAGAAAAGATATACCCATCTGAATGCAGAGTTCCAAAGAATAGCAAGGAGAGATTAGAAAGCCTTCCTCAGTGATCAATGCAACAAATAGTGTAAAACAATAGAATGGGAAAGACTAGAGATCTCTTCAAGAAAATTAGAGATACCAAGGGAACATTTCATGCAAAGATGGGCTCAATAAAGGACAGAAATTGTATGGACCTAACAGAAGCAGGAGATATTAAGAAGAGGTGGCAAGAAAATACAGAAGAACTATCCAGAAAATATCTTCATGACTCAGATAACCACGATGGTGTGATTACTCACCTAGAGCCAGACATCCTGGAATGTGAAGTCATGTGGACCTTAGGAAACATCACTACGAACAAAGCTAGTGGAGGTGATGGAATTCCAGTTGAGCTATGAAACAATGAAGAATCCTAAATAGTCAAAGCAATCCTGAGAATGAATGAAGTTGGAGGCATCACAACTGCCAATTTTAAACTATAGTACAAAGGTACTGCCATAAAACCGACACATAGACCAATAGAACAAAATCAAGATCTGAGAAACAAATCTATGCATAAACAGTTAGCTAATAACTGACAAGGGAGCCAAGGAAACTTGGTGAGGAAACTTTTCAGTAAAGAGCTCTGTGAAAACTATATACTCACATGCAAAAGAATGAAATTAAACTTCTAACTTACACCACTTATAAAAATTAATGCAAATGGGATAAAAACAAATCTTAAAAGTAAGACCAGAAACCATAAAACTACAGAAGGGAAAAACAGAGGAAAAACCTCTTTCCCAATGGTGTTGACAATTATTTTTTAAATATGACACTAAAAACACAAGCAACAAAAGCAAAAAAAAAATTAGTAAGCAGTACTATATTAAACTAAAAAGCTTCTGCACAGTAAAAACAAAATGAAACAAAAAAGTCAACCAAATGAAAAGGTAACCTAAAAAATAAGAGAAAGCACTTACAAACCACGTCTGTTAAATAGTTAATATCCAAATATACATGTATGTGTGTGTGTGTGTATATATATAAAAATCCTTACAACTCAATAGCAAAAATAATGGTAATAATTCAATTTAAAAAGAGGGAAATGGCTTTAGTAGACATTATTCCAAAGGGGATATTGATATGGCCAACAGGGGCATGAAAAGGTGCTCAACATTAATAATCATCAGTAAAATATAACCAGTGAATGTAAGTTGGCTGCCACTATAGAAAGCAGTACAGAGGTTCCCCAAAATACTAAAAACAGAACTCCTACATGACCCAGTAACTCCACTTCTGGGTATATATCCAAAGAACATGAAATCACTATCTTGAAGAGGCATCTGCACCCCCACTGTTTATTGCAACATTATTCACAATAGTCAAGGTATAGAAACAATCTAAGCATCCTTCAACAGATGAATGGATAAAGAAAATTTGGCGATATAAAAATATTAGTCAGCATTAAAAAAGAGGGAAATTCCACCACTTGAGACAAAACTTAGGACATTACTAAGTTAACTAAGCCAGATAGAGGAAAAAAATACTGTATGATCTCACTTTTATGTGGAATCTATAAATATTGAACTCATAGAAACAGAGCAGAATGTTGATTGTTAGGGGTGTGAGTAGGTAGGTGAGTGGAGAAAAAGGATGAAGGCACTTCAAGTACACAAATTTCCAGTTATCAGATGAATAAGTTATGGGAAAGTAATGTATAGTATACATATTCAGAAGGTGCTGATAGTAGATCCTAAGAGTTCTCATCCCCTCCTGCCCCGCAACACACAATGCAACTACTTGAGGTGATGAATGTGCTAACCTTATTGTGGTAATCATATCACAAAATACAAAAACATCAAATCATTGCATTATGTACCTTAAACATATATAATGTTATGTGTCAATTTTTTCTCAATAAAGCTAGGGAAAAATGTTATGAATTCCTCCTTTACGGAAACCTCATCACCTAACTGCAGAATAAGTTCTATCATGAATTTTCTCAAGATTATCTGTGAAGAAATTTTGATTTATACACCATGACAACTGAAGCTTGTCTTATAAATAGCACTCACCAGTTTCTATTTGTAGTGCTGTCATTCACAACTTATCAAGATTCAGACATATGTATAACCATACAAATATAAATATATACATAGAGTATATCAATGCATACACATATAGATACAAATATATACTATATGTATAAATATATGAAATATCTATTTAAAATTTACATTTATGAGTAGTTACAAAATACATATGAGTAAAAAATAAAACTCATGGGCTTCCCTGGTGGCTCAGTGTTAAAGAATTTGCCTGCCAATGCAAGAGACACAGGTTAGATCCCTGATCTAGGAAGATCCCATATGCCGCAGAGCAGCTAAGCCCATGTGCCACAACTATTGAGCACATGTGTCACAACTACTGAAATCTGAGTGCCCTAGAGCCCATGCTCCATAACAAGAGAAGCCACTGCAATGGGAAGCCTGCATACCACAACTAGAGAGTAGCCCCTGCTTGCTGCAACTAGAGAAAAGTCCACACAGCAACAAAGACTTTACACAGCCAAAAATAAATAAATAAATAAAAACAGTACCTTCAATAGAGCAAACAAAAAATAAAAATTCATGTTTTCTAGGTTTCATTTAATAAGCTTGAGGTTTCAGTGTCCAATAGTGTTGAACAAAGAAATGCAAATATTTGCTGAATAAATATTTGCCTTTCTCTTTTCAGGAATAAAGGTGATGGTGGTATGGGTAAAGAAAAAGTAGATATTGTGACATGTATTGCTCAGTGTCCAACTTACAAACACTACAGTTATTTCTGTTCATTTGGTACATCAAAATCAAGGAGCATTTTGCCACTTTTTAGCAGATGTCACTGCCTATCAAAAGATTTTTCTTGAAGAGTGACTCAACCTAAAAAGAAAATCAAAGTAATTAAACATTATCTTCAGTGACATCAAAAATCCAATCCTTTATGCTAAAGCATTCTCTGAGAATATTTTTCCACCTTAAAGTTACTTCCAGACTATACACTAATAACACTATGTTTTAACAAAAAATTAGCTCATAATAGGGAGAAAATTCCAACAATATAAAATAGAATTGCTAAACAGCATGCTGCTTTAAGAGGTTCTGAACTTCCAGAACAGAAATAAGCTTTCTAAATTTGCTCAAAAAGAAAACAAGTGTGCAGATATATAAATACATTTATTTTTGCATTTTTACATATTTAACATATTTGAAGACAGAAAACTCCACATATAAAACAAAAATAAACCAAGCATTTATGAGTCATACAGTTTATTTTCCAAAATGTCTCAAACTTCACATTGGTATTTATAGTTTATTTCAGGAGATAATAAGTCAGTGCTTCACTTTACTTAACCACAGATAAAGGAGTTGGGAATACAAAACAATAAAAATAAATGAAAAATGTCTGACAAGAAACTGATGGATTTTAGTAAAATGTATAGGCAGAGAGGAACATATCTGAACCAACAAGCAATCACTTCCCTAGAATGTGACCACAGATAAAAATAGTTGAGGATCTGATCTGAGACTTAAATATGTAAACAGTATTTCTCATGGTTGACTACATCTTATAATAATCGTTTTATGACCTCACTGTTACTCACAATAGAAGTCAAAAAGAAAGATTTTACTATTGTTTTCTTTTTAGTATTACAAATAACTTTTACTTAACTATTCTTCTACTATGAAGAGGAGGGAAATTGAAAACCCAAAAGCCCTTATAAAACTGATTTTTATAAATTGAGATATAATAGATATATTACATTAGTTTCAAGTATACAACATAAAGCTTCAATGTTTGCATAACATATTCTTGATTTTTATAAGGCTACTGTCTTATTTTGTTTTACCTGTTACGTGTTTTCAAAGGCAATGTAACAACAGAAATTGAGTACCTGCCAGCCCAAAGCATTCCTATGCCCTAGACTTTCTGTAGTGCCTAATTTCTGATTTAGATACTTTTTCTTCCCTTGTCATAAGTGCTAAAATCAAAAACACAAAATACCCAAACTCACAGAAAAACTTTAGTCCTAAGAAAAATAGACATAAGAAACTAATACTGAAAGTAAGATTATGTAAACCTTTATCTTTTGTGTGTGTAAAGCACACAAAGTCAGTTTGTTGAATAAAGGGAAAAAAGTGTCCTTGTACCCTTTTCACATGTGCTTCAATGATAATTTTATTCTTCTTTATCATATGCACTGACTAAGTACAAGAACTCTCTATCTTTACTTTGATCATGGTTATTACAATTTAAAACTATTTCTTCTAAATACATTTTCTTCTTGTCAAAAACTTCAGCAGTTTTTACCCCAATTGCATCTCTTCCCTAGTTCTCAGACATGGAGTAGACCCACCCACTTCAGTTTTCAGTTCAGTTCAGTTCAGTCGCTCAGTAGTGTCCGACCCTTTGCGACCCCATGAATTGCAGCAGGCCAGGCCTCCCTGTCCATCACCAACTCCTGGAGTCTGCACAAACCCATGTTCATTGAGTCAGTGATGCCATCCAGCCATCTCATCCTCTGTCGTCTCTTCCTCCTCCTGCCCCCAATCCTTCCCAGCATCAGGGTCTTTTCCAATGAGTCAACTCTTCACATGAGGTGGCCAAAGTATTGGAGTTTCAGCTTCAGCATCAGTCCTTCCAATGAACACCCAGGACTGCTATCCTTTAGGATGGACTGATCGGATCTCCTTGCAGTCCAAGGGACTCTCAAGAGTCTTCTCCAACACCACAGTTCAAAAGCATCAATTCTTCAGTGCTCAGTTTTCTTCACCGTCCAACTCTCACATCCATACATGACTACTGGAAAAACCATAGCTTTGATTAGACGGACCTTTGTTGCAAAGTAATGTCTCTGCTTTTTAATTTGCTGTCTAGGTTGGTCATAACTTTCCTTCCAAGGAGTAAGCTTCTTTTACTTTCATGGCTGCAATCACCATCTGCAGTGATTTTGGAGCCCAGAAAAATAAAGTCTGACACTGTTTCCACTGTCTCCCCATCTATTTCCCATGAGGTGATGGGACCAGATGCCATGGTCTTAGTTTTCTGAATGTTGAGGTTTAAGCCGACTTTTTCACTCTCCTCCTTCCTTCCCTTTCATCAAGAGGCTTTTTAGTTCCTCATCACTTTCTGCCATAAGGGTGGTGTCGTCTGCATATCTGAGGTTATTGATATTTCTCCTGGCAATCTTGATTCCAGCTTGTGCTTCTTCCAGCCCAGCATTTCTCATGATGTACTCTGGATATCTGGAGAAGGAAATGGCAACCCACTCCAGTACTCTTGCCTGGAGAATCCCACGGAGGGAGGACCTGGTAGGCTACAGTCCATGGGGTCGCTAAGAGTTGGACACGACTGAGCAACTTCACTTTCTTTCTTTCTTTTCACTCTGCATATACATTAAATAGCAGGGTGACAATATACAGCCTTGATGTACTCCTTTTCCTATTTGGAACCAGTCTGTTGTTCCATGTCCACTTCTAACTGTTGCTTCCTGACCTGCATACAGGTTTCTCAAGAGGCAGGTCAGATGGTCTGGTATTCCCACCTGTTTAAGAATTTTCCACAGTTTATTGTGATCCACACAGTCAAAGGCTTTAGCATAGTCAATAAAGCAGAAATAGATGTTTTTCTGGAACTCTCTTGCTTTTTTGATGATCCAGCGGATGTTGGCAATTTGATCTCTGGTTCCTCTGCCTTTTCTAAAACCAACTTGAACATCTGGAAGTTGACGGTTCATGTATTGCTAAAGCCTGGCTTGGAGAATTTTGAGCATTACTTTACTAGTGTTGAGATGAATGCAGTTGTGAGGTAGTTCAAGCATTTTTTGGCATTGCCTTTCTTAGGGACTGGAATGAAAACTGACCTTTTCCAGTCCTGTGGCCACTGCTGAGCTTTCCAAATTTGCTGACATATTGAGTGCAGCACCTTCACAGCATCATCTTTCAGGATTTGAAATAGCTCAACTGGAATTGCATCACTTGCACCAGCTTTGTTCGTAGTGATGCTTCCTAAGGCCCACTTGACTTCACATTCCAGGATGTCTGGCTCTAGTGAGTGATCACACCATCATGATTATCTGGATCATGAAGATCGTTTTTGTGCAGTTCTTCTGTGTATTCTTGCCACCTCTTCTTAGTATCTTCTGCTTCTGTTAGGTCCATACCATTTCTGTCCTTTATTGAGCCCATCTTTGCAAGAAATGTTCCCTTGATTTCTCTAATTTTCTTGAAGAGATGTCTAGTCTTTCCCATTCTGTTGTTTTCCTCTATTTCTTTGCATTGATCACTGAGGAAGGCTTTTTTTTTTTTTTTTTTTTTTTTTTTTTTTTTTTTTTTTTTTTTTT
>NC_057419.1:66775149-66789316 GCF_019320065.1 Cervus canadensis | reverse complement strand
AGGTGGCCAAAGTATTGGAGTTTCAGCTTCAGCATCAGTCCTTCCAATGAACACCCAGGACTGCTATCCTTTAGGATGGACTGATCGGATCTCCTTGCAGTCCAAGGGACTCTCAAGAGTCTTCTCCAACACCACAGTTCAAAAGCATCAATTCTTCAGTGCTCAGTTTTCTTCACCGTCCAACTCTCACATCCATACATGACTACTGGAAAAACCATAGCTTTGATTAGACGGACCTTTGTTGCAAAGTAATGTCTCTGCTTTTTAATTTGCTGTCTAGGTTGGTCATAACTTTCCTTCCAAGGAGTAAGCTTCTTTTACTTTCATGGCTGCAATCACCATCTGCAGTGATTTTGGAGCCCAGAAAAATAAAGTCTGACACTGTTTCCACTGTCTCCCCATCTATTTCCCATGAGGTGATGGGACCAGATGCCATGGTCTTAGTTTTCTGAATGTTGAGGTTTAAGCCGACTTTTTCACTCTCCTCCTTCCTTCCCTTTCATCAAGAGGCTTTTTAGTTCCTCATCACTTTCTGCCATAAGGGTGGTGTCGTCTGCATATCTGAGGTTATTGATATTTCTCCTGGCAATCTTGATTCCAGCTTGTGCTTCTTCCAGCCCAGCATTTCTCATGATGTACTCTGGATATCTGGAGAAGGAAATGGCAACCCACTCCAGTACTCTTGCCTGGAGAATCCCACGGAGGGAGGACCTGGTAGGCTACAGTCCATGGGGTCGCTAAGAGTTGGACACGACTGAGCAACTTCACTTTCTTTCTTTCTTTTCACTCTGCATATACATTAAATAGCAGGGTGACAATATACAGCCTTGATGTACTCCTTTTCCTATTTGGAACCAGTCTGTTGTTCCATGTCCACTTCTAACTGTTGCTTCCTGACCTGCATACAGGTTTCTCAAGAGGCAGGTCAGATGGTCTGGTATTCCCACCTGTTTAAGAATTTTCCACAGTTTATTGTGATCCACACAGTCAAAGGCTTTAGCATAGTCAATAAAGCAGAAATAGATGTTTTTCTGGAACTCTCTTGCTTTTTTGATGATCCAGCGGATGTTGGCAATTTGATCTCTGGTTCCTCTGCCTTTTCTAAAACCAACTTGAACATCTGGAAGTTGACGGTTCATGTATTGCTAAAGCCTGGCTTGGAGAATTTTGAGCATTACTTTACTAGTGTTGAGATGAATGCAGTTGTGAGGTAGTTCAAGCATTTTTTGGCATTGCCTTTCTTAGGGACTGGAATGAAAACTGACCTTTTCCAGTCCTGTGGCCACTGCTGAGCTTTCCAAATTTGCTGACATATTGAGTGCAGCACCTTCACAGCATCATCTTTCAGGATTTGAAATAGCTCAACTGGAATTGCATCACTTGCACCAGCTTTGTTCGTAGTGATGCTTCCTAAGGCCCACTTGACTTCACATTCCAGGATGTCTGGCTCTAGTGAGTGATCACACCATCATGATTATCTGGATCATGAAGATCGTTTTTGTGCAGTTCTTCTGTGTATTCTTGCCACCTCTTCTTAGTATCTTCTGCTTCTGTTAGGTCCATACCATTTCTGTCCTTTATTGAGCCCATCTTTGCAAGAAATGTTCCCTTGATTTCTCTAATTTTCTTGAAGAGATGTCTAGTCTTTCCCATTCTGTTGTTTTCCTCTATTTCTTTGCATTGATCACTGAGGAAGGCTTTTTTTTTTTTTTTTTTTTTTTTTTTTCTCTCCTTGCTCTTCTTTGGAACTCTGCATTCAGATGGGAATATCTTTCCTTTCTGCTTTGCTTTTGGCTTCTCTTCTTTTCACAGCTATTTGTAAGCCTCCTCAGACAACCATTTTGCTTTTTTGCATTTCTTTTCCATGGGGATGGTCTTGATCCCTGTCTCCTGTACAATGTCACAAACCTCTGTCCATAGTTCATCAGGCACTCTGTCTATCAGATCCAGTCCCTTAAATCTATTTCTCACTTTCACTTTATAATCATAAGGGATTTGATTTAAGTCATACCTGAATGGTCTAGCAGTTTTCTCTACTTTCTTCAATTTAAGTCTGAATTTGGCAATAAGGAGTTCATGATCTGAGCCACAGTCAGCTCCTGGCCTTGTTTTTGCTGACTATATAGAGCTTCTCCATTTTGGGCTGCAAAGAATATAATCAATCTGATTTCGGTGTTGACCATCTGGTGTTGTCCATGTGTAGAGTCTTCTCTTGTGTTGTTGGAAGAGGGTGTTTGCTATGACCAGTGCGTTCTCTTGGCAAAACTCTATTAGCCTTTGCCCTGCTTCATTCTGTACTCCAAGGCCAAATATGCCTGTTACTCCAGGTATTTCCTGACTACCTACTTTTGCATTCCAGTACCCTATAATGAAAAGGACATCTTTTTTGGGTGTTCGTTCTAAAAGGTCTTGTAGGTCTTCATAGCACCATTCAACTTCAGCTTCTTTAGCATTACTGGTTGGGGCATAGGCTTGAATTACTATGATATTGAATGGTTTGCGTTGGAAACGAATAGATCATTCTTTCATTTTTGAGACTGCATCCAAGTACTACATTTCAGAGTCTTTTGTTGACCATGATGGCTACTCCATTTCTTCTAAGGGATTCCTGCCCACAGTAGTAGATATAATGGTCATCTGAGTTAAATCCACCCATCCCAGTCCATTTTAGTTCACTGATTCATAGAATGTCAACATTCACTCTTGCCATCTCCTTTTTGACCCCTTCCAATTTGCCTTGATTCATGGACCTAACATTCCACGTTCCTATACAATATTGCTCTTTACAGCATTGGACCTTGCTTCTATCACCAGTCACATCCACAACTGGGTATTGTTTTTGCTTTGGCTCCATCCCTTCATCTTTCTGGAGTTATTTCTCCACTGATCTCCAGTAGCATACTGGGCACCTACTGACCTGGGGAGTTCATCTTTCAGTGTCCTATCTTTTTGCCTTTTCATATTGTTCATGGCGTTCTCAAGGCAAGAACACTGAAATGGTTTGCCATTCCCTTCTCCAGTGGACCACATTCTGTCAGACCTCTCCACCAGGACCCGTCCAAATGGCATGGCTTAGTTTCATTGAGTTAGACAAGGCTGTGGTCCTTGTGATTAGATGGGCTAGTTTTCAGTTTTAGTAATTCTCATAGGTTTATATTCATTAAAATAATGACATCGATAAACAAAATATTAGTGTTGGGGGCACAAAAATAAGAAAAAAAGATGCCAAGGTCCATTACTTTTTTGTGATATATCAAATGACATTGTAACAATATTTTACTGTGCTATCCAAAAGAATTTGCTATTAAGGTTGACTCAGAAATCTATACAGTTAAAAACAGTATTAAAGTATCAGATTTCCGATATTTGATGATTTGCATAGGTGTCATTTCTCTTTGACGCATTATTAACATACTGTACCATCACCACATATCTTAGTTAATTCATGCAGGAAACAGGAAGAGAACAGGAGAGGGTGAGAGGGAAGGTGTCAGAGAGAACAGGAGAGAAAAAAGATGGAGAGAGAAAAGGAGTGAGAAGGAGAGCACTTTGCATCGTACCCTTAAGCACACCTGCCACTCCATTACCTACATCCATTTCCCCCAAAGGAACCAGGAAAAAAAGAACTGTAGCTTCTTTGGGGATATTAGCCCTCAGTCTGTCTTCTCTAATGTGTTTCTATGATTCTGAACCTTTTGTCATGCCATAATATGGGGTGCTCTTTAAGCATAATTTTAGCTGTCCTAGTTTTCCCTTGTACTCTGACTTTAGAATCTAATTTCTGCTTGAATATGGACTCCAGTGTACTTGCCACACAAAGAAAGTAATTAAGCATTTTAGCAATAAAAGAGACATGGACGATTTGACTGTCTACTGGTACTACAGTGTAGTATCACAATTTTCTATTTGGTAAATCAGACACACAAAAAAAAGGCCTCAAATGATTCTTCTGGAGACAGAATGAGACAATACATGCTAAGGCCCTGGTTTGATGCTTGACTCATAATGAGAAAACAAAACTTTGGAGCTAATGTTATCTGCAAGTTTTGTACTTATTTTCCAACGGTCTAGAACAGCACTGTATTGCTATACAAGTAGAAGACGTTTGCCTAATAAAAAGGAACTCCCTAAGCAGGTTATATATTTCATGGTCATCTGCCACAAACCTGTATAGAAGTCAGAACATTATTTATCATTATATATTACCGGTTGTCATGATTCACATTTACTGAAGGTCTACTATGTTTTATCCTTCATAATAGGAGCTTTATATGTCATTTGTTTAATTTTCACAGTAGCTGTGCAAATAACTTAGTATTGCGATTTTATAAATGAAGCCTCTGAGATACAAAGTTTTAGTAATATATCTAAGATTGAAATTAAGTAGCAACTGAGGTGTCTCTCATTTTAAAACTAGTGTTATCTTTTTATCAATAGTTAGCCTACAAGTCAATTAAATGCACAATAGCAAAGAGAGTGATGATGCATCATCTCTGGATTAATGACAACGTTTCCCTAGTATCCTCTATCTATATTATTATGTGTAATGTAAAATGCATTTTGTGGTGTTGAAAATGGAATATGGCAATGCTGTTGAAACACGGTTTCCTTTTTTGTATTTCCCAGTTCGACTCATTTGTGATTTAATACGTATTTTCTCACAAAGAAAAAAAGTAGGCCATGCCATGTAAAATAAATAAATAACTAAAAGGAAAAAAAAATATGTTAACAGATTCTTGTATCTATTTCTTACATCCACTTCAAAGAGTGAATATGCATTTGGTTCTTCTTCATTACCACTTCAGCAAAAACTAATCCGAGTCAAAGAAATGACTATTAAGGTCATGTTGAGGCATCAATAAATAGTACATATATTAAAATAATCATAAATTTCCATTTTCCTGGAAGTTACTGTAAATGGTATGTTTCACTGAAAGCAGATGTGCCTGACGTGGGAGGCAATAGTGATTCCCCATATCACCACCACTTTTCTCCTTCCAGAACCACAGCACATAGAACTGTCCCAACTCAATGAAGTTTTGTGTTTATCATTCTTGAGCTTGCCCTTCCTCTGGTACTCATGGAAGTATACATCAATTCTGAAGTTTTTTTCTTGAACCTTCACCTTGAGAGCAGCTGCTTCTACTGTTGCTAAGAGCCACACAGACTTGATGTGAAGGAGGAATAAAATGTTGTTTTGAGGTACTAAAATTTGTTTGTTTGTAATTTTTACATACCTGATGCACTTGACATAACAGCACCGAGAAATGTGTTTCATTATTATGTAGGAAGTGAACATTTCCCAGAAAACACTGAGCAATGACAAAAACTGGGATGCATAATAATATGTTTCCATACAGATATTCACTGATTACAGTTTGTTCACAAGATATATATTCTGCTGCTGCTGCTAAGTCGCTTCAGTCGTGTCCAACTCTGTGCGACCCAATAGATGGCAGCCCACCAGGCTCCCCAGTCCCTGGGATTCTCCAGGCAAGAACACTGGAGTGGGTTGCCATTTCCTTCTCCAATGCATGAAAGCGAAAAGGGAAAGTGAAGTCGCTCAGTCGTGTCCGACTCTTAGCGACCCCATGGACTGCAGCCTCTTCTGTCCATGGGATTTTCCAGGCAACAGTACTGGAGTGGGGTGCCATTGCTTTCTCCAAAAGATATACTCTAAATTATGGTAAAAATATTGGGGGTATATTAAATATTATGTCCAACAATATTATAACTACATGAATCATGTGTTTTCCTAGTTCCTCTCCATCCTTAAAATATTTAATGTATTTTTTGCAATTTTAAATTTGGTATAACAAGTTGTCTCAAGTTTGTTATTTAAAATCAAGAGAGAGAGGACTCTAAGAAATATTATAAATTTACACATATGTGTTTGTGTGTGCATTTATATATGTGCATGTGTGTTTAAAATGTATGTAAATGATTTGTCAAAGGAAAATAATCTGATTATGAGTATCCCATTAAGCTTTTTACAATGAAAGCTAATACAAATAGAAACCTGACAGATATTTGGCCAAGATAAATTGTTAACTACTAGCTATTTCTGCATAAACTTCATACTTTAATTGACAAAAGGTAATAAAAATAAACTACAGCAAAATAAAATGCAGAGTGAATTTTGGATTCTGAATACTCACGAAATCAAACATTAAAGGTCATTTTATGGTAGCATATGACACTTTTACTTATAAGGATCACATATCAAGATACTGAACTCTTTAAAATGTTTTTGTATCAACACTCAAACTACAAATAACTTCAAATCCTAACTCATTTCACATATGAAGAAGTAAAGAGAAATATTCATGATGAAATAAAGCTAGTACCTGCTAGGTAATTCTGAAATGGGTCCTTGATGATTATTTTTCTCAGACTAATGATGTGATGACCTCTCCTAACACATTCTACAAAAAAATCATTTGCTATAGAAAAACATCATTGGCTTGCTTCAACTGCTGCCACATAAGAATTAAGTATATTATGATGGTTCCTATCAAGTACACCAAAGGAAACAACCCATTTCTTACCACGCAGTTGATTTCACTGCTTGAGAAAACTTCAAACAATTACCTCAGCCTTCAAAAATCCTTTATGACTGCATTACTAAATTAAAGTATTCCATTTCAAATGTCAAAATACATTTTAACATGCAACATTTAGTTAGTGAAATTTTTTTCCAACATTTGTAATGCAACCAACTTAGAAGTTTAACTTAATTACAAATGAATAAAATATTGCCATTCAAAATAGCATTAAACAAAATCAAATCTTTCTCTATATCTTTCTTAAATGTTACATATTTGGGGGCTGATATATGTATTTGGTGCAAATAACAATGTTCATTCTTTTTTGAACATAGTTTATTTGGTAAACAGATAGGACCATATATATCATAAAGTATCATGAAACCCTAAGACAATCTCATTTTTTTGCCACATGACTGATTCTTTAATAACCTGACTCAGGAATAGCTACTAGGAATTACAGTGTTACGGCAGAAATATTTCCCTATTTTTCCCTTTCCACTTCTAGCAAACAGGCTCTTAATATGGCCAAGGATTCCTTTGGCAGCTACCCTTCCTGCCCCCCCCCCCCAAATTTGGTCTATTTTCTAAATGAGAAGCACTTAGTTACCATGGCAACAAGCTTTATATAAATAGGTCTATAGAACACCTAGCTTAGACTAGTATTTGCTAATAAGCATCAAAATGAATAACAAAAGCAATATTCAGGCAGTCATATTTAAGAAAGGAAAATATGTATTACAAAACCTATTCTACAAAAGCCACACAAAGGCAGGATATAATTCAAGAGCGAATCAACATGAAGAATTAAACTGAACATTAATTCTAAGTAAATCATAGCCATGTTATTTTCGCCTGCCATTATTTTTAGGTCCCCATAAATAAAAAGAACAGGACTGTACATTTTGGGAGGACACATATATGATAGATTTAAAACTGTGGATGTCAATATCAGCTTATATCATTAAATTAATGAACATATTAAAAGAAAATAAAGCAGTACTTTATAATGAAACACAGCTCTAATTCGCAACCACGGTAAACCTAATTTTTAATTGCAAGCCAAAGACAATATTTGCAAAATATCCTTGGAAACAAATCAGAGCTACTTCAAGTCAGCCTGTATTTTACTGTGTCAAATCTTAGGAGTATTTCTTATGTGATAAATGCAAGGAACCACCAAGACCCTTCTTCGACGAAGGACATTTTGCCCCAGCTTTCATCTGTCATCCACTTCAGGGAATGCTTCTACTGTAAAGAGACACATTTTTCAAGGTTATACCCTTCCTAGGTCAGCCCAAAGCCAATGACTGATGAAAGCTAGTGTCAAGCACTGGCTTTTTAGGCCCAGTGTGCGTTGATTCTGGCTCTCCAGAGCGCCCCCTGGTGACAGCTGAGGCCCAGCATCGCAAACAAGCGGACTTTTCCCTCACACAGGGTTTGATCACCAGGTATTTATTTGATGATTTGCACAGTGGATATATCCCTATTATGCAAACTAAAATCTACATCAGAGTTAGCTTCTGGAATAACGAAGGGAATTAAGAGAAGCATAATACAACAGCTGCAGGAACAATGACTTCACTGTCAATGACTATTTACAAAGGCAAAATAGAGCATTTGAATTTTTCAGCAGCTGGTATTGCCAACTACTAGGATATGACCCTAAAGGAAAACCTCATCCATTCAGTCACACTGGAGTAGAACACTTATCCAAGTTTGAAAGCTTCAGTTCAGTTCAGTCGCTCAGTCATGCCCGACTCTTTGCAACCCCATGAACCACAGCACACCAGGCCTCCCTGTCCATCACCAACTCCTGGAGTTTACCCAAACTCATGTCCATTGAGTCGGTTGAAAGCTTAAAAAATAGTAAAGAGAAAAATAAATCAATAAATAAAAAAGGAAAATGCCACCACAAGAGGGGGCTCATATGACAGTGTTCACAAGGCAGATAAAGCAGTCTGTGCTACCATGGTCTCCATCTAGGTACCCAGGGCCCAAGTTACCGGGGCCAAAGCAACAGGGTGCATCTCAATTTTGCTGGCATATTTCCCTCCTTGCCATATCCTAACCTCTAGATTAGTGGTCTTTTAGCCTGTATGGCAACCCACTCCCGTACTCTTGCCTGGAAAATCCCATGGATGGAGGAGCCTTGTAGGCTGCAGTCCATGGGGTCACCAGGGGTCAGACACCACTGAGCGACTTCACTTTCACTTTTCACTTTCATGCATTGGAGAAGGAAATGGCAACCCACTCCAGTGTTCTTGCCTGGAGAATCCCAGGGACGGGGGAGCCTGGTGGGCTGCTGCCTATGGGGTCGCACAGAGTCGGACACGACTGAAGCGACTTAGCAGCAGCAGCAGCAGCCTGTTTGCTAATTTCCAAATGTAGGTGGATATGCCAGAGATATTGGCAGATGGTGGAGGTGTAGATAAAGCCTACCTAGGCCTCCTGTTCCACCCTTCCTGTCTCTGGCAACTTCTTACGCTGCTGCTTTCAGGACAGAGACACCATACATCTTCAATGTTCATGATGAAAAGCGGTTCCTGAGCATCCTGCACAATGAATGACTTCTTAAGCTGCCTACTTGAGGAACCATCACACAAAAGTGATGATAAAAACATGACCTTTAGTCTACCATCTGATGCAGAAGTAATGAACAACAGCCATTATACTGAAGAGAAAGCTTCTGACACAAGTATAATGATTGCTTTTGAACGATATACATTGACCTTCAATTCCATAAGGGATGCAACACATTTCAGTGTCCAACTGTTCAATTTTGGTTATAACTTGTCAGACAAAACTATTTCTCCCAATGCGAGGGTAAAAGGAATCAAGATTGTGGAATCTATATCTGACA
This sequence comes from Cervus canadensis, assembly GCF_019320065.1. Taxonomy (NCBI): domain Eukaryota; kingdom Metazoa; phylum Chordata; class Mammalia; order Artiodactyla; family Cervidae; genus Cervus; species Cervus canadensis. The sequence continues at coordinate 66,779,908 of NC_057419.1, read as the reverse complement.
TCAAGGGAGACACAGATGAAAAAGAGAGACATGTCAGAGGCAACCAGAAACACACAAATAATGTAACTATTAAACTGTGTAAAGGAACTATCCAGGAATGTCTTTCAAATAACTTCAACAAGAAGAAATGCTCTGTAAGCAAAGAGACTTTCCCACTAACAACCCCAAGTCCCAAGCCTACCAGTTCCCCTGAAAATCTACCTGCTTAGAAGTGCACTACGTATGGCACAAACGGAAGTTGTCTGCTTATAGCAGGGCCTGACAATGACTGCCACTTACGAGAAAAGCTATAAGGCAGTTGTGACAAGAGTATTTAATATCAAATAAAGTCACTGAGCTATAATTCTCATTTAGTGACACTCGAATTCCATAGTGAAATTGTGACTTCTCTTGTCTTCAGTGTTGGAATGGAGTCAAGTTCTATCCTGTTTTTTCCTACAAGGAATCCAGTTATATTCAACTCTATATGGCATCAGAAATTCCATTTTTAAAGCTTCTAATGGTTCACTGAGAGTCTTTCAAGCCACCACTGGAAATTTCCCTAAGCGCAATTCTGAGGAAAATGCTAAAATCACAAGTGCACCTCTGGCCAACATTTTCAAAGTATGGATGGGTCCAGGCTTTCAAGTTTGAAGGTAACAAAGTTTGGATCTATTGAAAAATGCTACAGAAATGAAAATATTAATACCATGCTGAGTTCTGTTGCCTCTAGGGGTACCCTTTCAGGAACTGCTCTCTTTGTCAGAAAATTGCTTATATCTTTGGCAGGGACACAGAAATCATGATGGGCATCGGACAGCTGAGCATTTGAAATTACTCTCCAAGAGGTTATATTCACTTTCCCAGAGTTACATCGGTGTTGAAACAGAGATGTACTTCCTTGTACATTTTTTTAAACCAAGTCTTCTTTATCAAATATGAAGTTCATTTTGCAACATTTACTATACACGAAAAGTTAACTATTGAAAGAGTGGTGTTAATGTTGTTAACTAGTTAAATATTAACATTTACCAAAGTAGAACTCTAAGGTAAGGGTAAGAGTGCTTTTCCAAACTGTCCCTGGCTTCTCTATCATTTAATGTTTTTAAAATCTGGTGTTTGCTTTCTTCATCCTCTATTCTGATTTAAGCCTTACAAAGTGAAAGTCTTGGGTTTTAAAACTTCTAAGTGATGAAGCATAGTTAACCACTATGTTGACAATTAACAGATTCAAAACAGAAAAGAAAAATTTAAAACAGAGGTACTCTAAAATGTGAAATTTCAAATGCTTACATTAAACTTTAAAAATTAGGACAGGCATGGCCCATATAAGGATTGAGTGCTGAGGACTAAGTCACTTCAGTCATGTCCCACTCTGTGCAACCCAATGGACAGCCTGCCACAGTCCTCTGTCCATGGGATTCTCCGGACAAGAATACTGGAGTGGGTTGCAATTTCCTCCTCCAGGGGACCTTCCAAAAAGCATAAAATTCAAGCATTACAGAGTTAACTGGACTTATCCTTTGACATTTTTATGTTCTGCCTCTTAAAAACTAGTATATTTTAAATGCTAAAAAAAAGAGTGCCATTTTTAGTTACTGTGTATTGTGTAAAGTGATTTTCAGTCATCTGTTTCAGGTTTAGGGTGATTTGATTTCTGTACTTGAATACAATATGGTTTTCATTGTATTGATTTAGCCACTTAAATCTGGGTTGTGACTGTACATTTAAAAAATCAATTCATATGCAATTCATTTTTTGTAACAATGCTCACAAAATTCTCTGGCTTGTTTGTCTGGAAACCACCACCACAACAAATGTCAAATATCACTGATCTATGGGCCAGGCACTGTACAGTGAAATTTCCATCTATTATCTTGGGTTACTTATTTGTACCCTAAATATGCTTCTTCTCATTTTAGAGATAAAGAATAACTTACACTTGAACAGAGATTGAGTTACTTTCTTATTGACCTTCATGTTCAATATGTAGGCTTTTGCCACTCTGTACACCCCTTCTTTCAGCATCAGGAAATAATTTTAAGTAAATATATTTGTATTCTTTCAAATGTATACCTAACTCTTCCTAGGTTAAAAGAGTTTCCATTCTCTTGGCCCACCACAGGACTAGTCTCTCAGGGTAAAAAGCCCTTGCTAAGCCCCTGCTAAGACGAAGTTTACAACAGACACCTCCTACTGTTCCACCATCCACAGGACCGTTTCTACTCACCTATAGAATCTTTCCTCTTTGCGACGCGCCTCAGGCCCAATATTGATTGCACTCTACTTCAATAACATTTTTCTAGGCATTCTGAGCATTGCATGTCTTACTGTCCTGCTGGCTGAACTCTGGTTTGCTGCCTATTTCACCTCTCTATCCTCCCTCAAATATTTTGTTTCTAATGGAAGCAAAAATGGTATCAGAGCAAAGCAAAGAGGGCCTGATTACACGTATGTCCCAAAAAGCTCCAGGATTTTCTGTGTGACAGCTCATAAATAATGCAAAAAAAGTGCTTATTTTTGTTAAAAAAAAGAAGCATTTGCAAAATAAAAGTGATGCCAATGTTTTTATTTATTACTCATCCAGGTCCATTCTTCAGATTATGTAGCTGAAGAACTATGCCATTTAGGACCCATGTATGGTGAAGGCAAAGTAAGTTAATGATACAAGCATTACCGAGTTAACTGGACTTATCCTTTGGCATTTTTATGTTCTGCCTCTTAAAAACTAGTATATTTTAAATACTAAAAAAAGTGCCATTTTTAGTAGCCTGCCTGCCTACCTATCAATTAATATATCATCTTTTCCTGTCATTTCTCCTGTAATAACTCCATTTTTAGGGGCAATGGTGGCAAACAGAGTTGAGATATCAGAGTAGCATTTGTGGCAATAATTAGTTTTGTCACTGAAGGATAGTTTATTTCACATCTAAAATTTACTAATATACAATTGAGTTAAGGTTGATTTAAAAGTTTCTGAGTAACAAGGCAAAAGAAAAAGAAATCATTCCCATGAAGCGATAGTTTTTTTCAACATACAGTACTTTGCAAAACACAACTTGGAAACAGACATGAAGATAAACACAGGTCTTTTTAACAAATTGTGTTGGGAAAGTGATATTCACATGCAAAAGAATGAAGTTGAACCCATAGTATACATCATATATAAAAGATTAACTCAAAATTGACCAGACATAAACGTAAGAGCTAAAAGCCATAAAATTTAGAAAACACAGGGGAAAAGTTTCATGATGTTGGATTTAGCAAATATTTTGGACAATGACATCAAAAATACAAGTAACAACAGAAAAATAGATTGAGTCAAAAGTAAGATGCTTATTCATCAAAGGACACTATCAACATAATGAAACAGTAACCCACACAAAGGGATAAAATACATGCAAGTCACCTATCAAATAATTTCCAAAGTACCCCAATGATTCAGCAACAACTAAAAACAAGTAAACAATATAATTTGAAAATGCACAAAGGACTTGAAGCTATTTCTCCAAAGAAAACATACAGATAGTAAATAAGTACATGAAAAGATATTCAAAACCACTAATTATTAAAAAAAAAAAAAAACCTAAAAGACAAAACCAGTTAAATGCCACTTAACATCCTTTAAAGATGGTTAGTAGGATGGATGGACACAGACAAGCACACACATATATATATGTGGAGAAATTGGAACATTTGTATCCTGCTGGTAAGAATGTAAAATGGTATAGCAATTATGGACAACAGTATAGTAGATGCTCAAAAAAATTAAACCTAGAAATAAGCATATGATTCAGCAATTTCACTTTTAAATATACACCTAAAAATTGAAAGCAAAAACTTGAATAGATATTTCAGTGCTCTTATTCCTAGCAGACTATTCACAAAAGTCAAAAGGTGGAAGCAACCTAAGTGCCCATCAATAGATGAATAAACAAAATGTGGTACATATAAACAATGAAACATTATTCAGCCTTAACAGGAAGAAAGTTCTGACACAGTATAACATGGATGAACCTCAAAGCACTATGCTAAGAGAAATAAGCCTATAGCAAAACACAAGCATTGTATGATTCCACTTATATGAAGCACCTAGAGTATTTGAATTCATAGAAACACAAAGTAGAATAGTGGTTTCCAGGGTCTAGGAGGAGAGGGTAAAGGGAAATTATTGTTTAATGGAGAAAGTTTTAGTCTGGAGTTGGATGGCAATGATGGTCTATTTTATGTATTTCTGTCACTAAGTAGTCACTTTAAAATGATTAAAATAGCAAATTATATATTATGTATCAGTTCAGTCACTCAGTCATGTCCAACCCTTCATGACCCCATGGACCACAGCAAGCCAGGTCTCCCTGTCCATCACCAACTCCCAGAATTTACTCAAACTCATCTCCATTGAGTCAGTGATGCCATCCAACCATCTCATCCTCTGTCATCCCCTTCTCCTCCTGCCCTCAATGTTTCCCAGAATCAGGGTCTTTCAAATGAGTCAGCTCTTTGCATCAGGTGGCCAAAGTATTGGAGTTTCAGCTTCAACATCAGTCTTTCCAATGAACACCCAGGACTGATCTCCTTTAGGATGGACTGGTTGGATGTCCTTGCTGTCCAAGGGACTCTCAAGAGTCTTCTCCAACACCACAGTTCAAAAGCATCAATTCTTCAGCACTCAGCTTTCTTTATAGTCCAACTCTCACATCCATACATGACTACTGGAAAAGGCATACCCTTGACTAGACGGACCTTTGTTGACAAAGTAATGTCTCTGCTTTTTAATATG
>NC_057419.1:66767999-66774543 GCF_019320065.1 Cervus canadensis | reverse complement strand
GCTTGGAGAATTTTGAGCATTACTTTACTAGCGTGTGAGATGAGTGCAATTGTGCGGTAGTTTGAGCATTCTTTGGCATTGCCTTTCTTTGGGATTGGAATTAAAACTGACCTTTTCCAGTCCTGTGGCCACTGCTGAGGTTTCCAAATTTGCTGGCATATTGAGTGCAGCACTTTCACAGCATCATCTTTCAGGATTTGAAATAGCTCAACTGGAGTTCCATCACATCCACTAGCTTTGTTCACAGTGATGCTTTCTAAGGCCCACTTGACTTCACATTCCAGGATGTCTGGCTCTAGGTGAGTGATCACACCATCATGATTATATTTTACCACAGTGAAAAAGATAAGCATGAGGTCAATATTTATATACTAAAGTATTATATTTTTAAAGTATCAATACATGGCCCCTATGTAAAGAAGGAAAACACTGGAATATACACGAATTTGGTTGACTTTACACTTCCCTGGTGGTTCAGATGATAAAGAATCTGTCTGCAATGCAGGAGACCTGGGTTGGGAAGATCCCCTGGAGAAGGGCATGGCAACCCACTCCAGCATTCTTGCCTGGAGAACCCATGGACACAGGAGCCTGGCAGGCTACAGTCCACGGTGTCACAGAGAGTTGGACACAACTGAGAGAATAAGCACACACAACCACAGCATAAGTCAGCTGACACTGAAAAGTAAGTTATAATTCAGCAAAATTCAGACATGTGTCAACATATAATTAGATGTGTAGCAAACATAATCAGGAGTTAGTAAAAATTTTTCTTTTGAGAAATAATAAAATTCGTGATGGGGGCCAGTCTCATCTTCCTGCTAAGTCACACATGCACAAAATTAATGAAATAATTTCCAAAATCATAAAAATCAGTGTTCAAGTAGGAAATCAGCACACAATATAGAGGGAAAAAAAGGGAATAGATGGAAATAAGGAGGAAAAAGCAAAAAAGAAAGAGGAAGAGAGAGGGAAAGACGGAGAGGCAGATAGGGAGAGAAAGAGAGGAGTTAAGAAGGCACAGGGTCAAGTTTTGTTATATATGTATTATTTTCTCAATGTGATTAAAATCCTTTGACTTTTTACTGAAGGGCAAAATTATTTCATCTCCGGTTGTAGCTTCATCAATCTAAATTTGCAATAATGCACACAAACCAATTCTGATGATACCAATGCTTTGTGACACTTTAATCAAATCATCATAATTAAAATTTTCAAGTCATTAAATAATATTTTACAAATATATTACTTTTATTTCAATTATCAATTCAATTTAATGAACATTTCAAGCTGTCTTTCATGTATCTTTCCCTAAGCTATTACTTGTGCTTCCTTACACTCCATCACTTCTTAATTTCCAAAGAACAACAAATTCAGGACATAAATTCAGTAAACAAACAAGTGGAGTTCAACACATCTTGAAATGTGTCCACAAAGAATAATTGTATTAATGGAATAGGTCTTAGAAAAATATTATATGTAAGACTAGAATGTGCATGGATATATAATGCCAATTGTAAAGAATATGTTTTCTGGTTTCATGCATTCAGACTGACAATGAATCTAAAATGTAGAATTTAAATTTCTTCTTCAAAAGAAGAAGAATAAGATAGAGAAGGATAGGCAGAAACAGCAGAGATTATTGCTAGCATGTCAGAAGATTTACTAGAAAAAATGAGAGGAGATTTTCCAAAGATTATCTCAGAATTATAAAGGTACTTACCAAAGCCATAAAACATAAAAATATTGACATACTCAGATGTACAAATACACTAAACCATTTTGTAGGATAAAATCCACCATAAGCAGTGGCAAAATGACTAAGTAGAAAAATTCAATTTTCAGGAATGGAAACTGGTACAACCATTATCAAAACAATATGGAAGTGCCTTAAAAAATTAACAAGAACAACCACATGATCCACCAATTCCATTTATGGGTATTCTTCAAAAGAAAATGAAAATACTAACTCAAAAAAGTTCATGCACACCTATGATCATTGCTGTAGTATTCACAATAGCCAAAAGAAGGAAACAACTTAATGTTCATCAATAGATGAAAGGATAAAAAAAGATGTGCTACATGTATATAATAGAATGTTGCTGCAGCTGCTGCTGCTAAGTCGCTTCAGTCATGTCTGACTCTGTGTGACCCCATAAATGGCAGCCTACCAGTCTCCCCCATCCCCGGGATTCTCCAGGCAAGAACACTGGAGTGGGTTGCCATTTCCTTCTCCAATGCATGAAAGTGAAAAGTCAAAGTGAAGTCACTCAGTCGTGTCCAACTCGTAGCGACCCCATGGACTGCAGCCTACAGGCTCCTCCATCCACGGGATTATCCAGGCAAGAGTACTGGAGTGGGTTGCCATCGTCTTCTCCTAATAGAATGCTACATAGCCATTTTTTAAAAAAAGAAATATTGCTATTTGCAACAACATGAATGGACCTAGAGGGTATTATACTAAGTGCAATAAGCCAGACAGGGAAAGACAAATACCATAGGATTTCATTTATATATGGAAGCTATCAGTCAGTTCAGTTACTCAGTCATGTCTGTTTGTGACCCCATGGACTGCAGTACACCAGGCTTCCCTGTCCATCACCAACTCCTGGAGCTTACTCAAACTCTTCTCCATTGAGTCAGTGATGCCATCCAAACATCTTATCCTCTGTCGTCCCCTTCTCCTCCTGCCTTCAATCTTTCCCAGCATCAGGGTCTTTTGAAATGAGCCAGTTCTTCACATCAACTGCCCAAAGTATTGGTGTTTCAGCTTCAGCATCAGTCCTTCCAATGAATATTTAGCACTGATTTCCTTTAGAATGGACTGGCTGGATCTCCTTGCAGTCTAAGGGATTCTCAAGAGTCTTCTCCAACACCCCAGTTCAAAAGCAACAATTTTTCAGTGCTCAGCTTTTTTGTAGTCCAACTCTCATATCCATACATGACCACTGGAAAAACCATAGGTTTGACTAGATGGCAGCTGCACAGCGCTGGAGCAGCAGCTGCATGGCGCTGGAGTGGCTTTGAGGAGATACCCCATGTCTAAGGGCAAAGGAGACGACCCAGCAAGATGTTAGGAGGGATGAAATCACATTTAAATCAAACCTCATACCCGCCAGAGAAGCTCAGAGGGCTCAAACAAACCTGTGTGCACCAGGACCCAGAGACCCCACAGAGACTAAGACAGAACTCTGTTTGAGTGTCTCTTGTGGAGGTACAGGTCAGCAGTGGCCTGCTGCAGGGGCAGGGGCTCTGGGTGCAGTAGACCTGGGTATGGCATAAACACTCTTGGAGGAGGTCGCCATTAAACCCACCATAGAGCCACCAGAATTTACACAGGACTAGAAAGGGGCTTCCCTGGTGGCTCAGATGGTAAAGCGTCTGTCTGCAATGCAGGAGACCCGGGTTCAATCCATGGTTTGGGAAGATCCCCTGGAGAAGGAAATGGCAGCCCACTCTAGTATTCCTGCCTGGAAAATCCCGTGGACAGCAGAGCCTGGTAGGCTGCTGTCCATGGGGTCGGAAAGAGTCAGACAGAACTGAGTGACTTCACTTTCACTTTCAGGGAAACAGACTCTTGGAGGGCACAAACAAAATCTTGTGTGCACTGGGATGCAGGATAAAGGAGCAGTGACTCCATAAGAGACTGACCCAGACCTGCCCATGAGTGTCCAGGAGCCTGTGGCACAGACCTGCTGCAGGGTTGGGGGCATTGACTGCATCAATGCCTGCATGGGACCTTTTGAAAGAGGTCACCGTTATCTTCATTACTTCTGAGCCATAGTCTGGCCTCAGGTCAAACAACAGGGAGGGAACACAGTCCCACCAACCAACAGAAAATTGGATTAAAGATTTGCTGAGCATGGCCCTGCCCATCAGAACAAGATCCAGTTTCCCTCTTAGTCTCTCCCATCAGGAAGCTTCCATAAGCCTCTTATCCTTCTCCATCAGAGGCAGACAGAATGGAAGCTATAAAACAAAGCAAATGAACAAGTATAACCAAATAAAAACAGAGGTGGTGGTTGCCAGAGGAGAGTGGAATAGGGGATCTGGCAAATAGGTGCATGAGTTTAAGAGGTATTAATTTCATTATAAAACAAGTAAGTCATGGCGACATAACATACAGCATAAGGAATATATCCAATAACATTGTGATAACTGTGTATGGTGACAGCTGATAACTAGACTTACTGAGGTGATCATTTCATGATGTATAAGAACTAAATCACTATATTATACACCTGAAACTAATACTGTATGAAAATTATACTTCAATAAAAATTATATTTTTGCACGCCAGCTGCGACAGACCATGCAAAAGCGCACCGGCTGCGACGGACCACGCAGAAGCCCAGAAGCGTGGCCGTGAGGAGCTACCCCTCGCCCAAGGTCAGGGGTAGCGACTAAGAGCGCCAGGCTGCGACAGCACAGGAGCGGAGGCCGAGAGGAGCTACCACACGCCGGAGGGCAGGGGTGGCGGCCGAGAGGAGAAACCCCACCTCCAAGGAGCAGCTGCTGCCAGGCACAGGAGGGCTGAGAGGAGCTACTCCACGTTCAAGGTCACAAGGGGCTGCCTGTGAGGAGATACCCCTCCTCCAAGGTAAGGAGCAATGGCTGCACTTTGCTGGAGCAGCCGTGAACAGATACCCCACGTCGGAGGAAAGAGAAACCCAAGTAAGATGGTAGGTGTTGCGAGAGGGCATCAGAGGGCAAACACACTAAAACCATAATCACAGAAAACTAGCCAATCTGATCACACAGACCACAGCCTTGTCTAATTCAATGAAACTAAGCCATGCCGTGTGGGGCCACCCAAGACGGCCGGGTCATGGTGGAGAGGTCTGACAGAATGTGGTCCACTGGAGAAGGGAATGGCAAACCATGAGAACCCCATGAACAGTACGAGAAGGCAAAATGATAGGATATTGAAAGAGGAACTCCCCAGGTCGGTAGGTGCCCAACATGCTACTGGAGATCAGTTGAGAAATAACTCCAGAAAGATGAAGGGATGGAGCCAAAGCAAAAACAATACCCAGTTATGGATGGGACTGGTGATAGAAGCAAAGTCCAATGCTGTAAAGAGCAATATAGCATAGGAACCTGGAATGTTAGGTCCATGAATCAAGGCAAATAGGAAGTGGTCAAACAGGAGATGACAAGAGTGAACATCGACATTCTAGGGATCAGTGAACTAAAATGGACTTGAACGGGTGAATTTAACTCAGATGACCATTATGTCTACTACTGTGGGCAGGAATCCCTTAGAAGAAATGGAGTAGCCACCATGGTCAACAAAAGCGTCCGAAAAGCAGTACTTGGATGCAATCTCAAAAACGACAAGGTAATCCAAGCCTATGCCCCAACCAGTAACACTGAAGAAGCTGAAGTTGAACGGTTCTATGAAAACCTACAAGACCTTTTAGAACACACACCCAAAAAAGATGTCCTTTTCATTATAGGGGACTGGAATGCAAAAGTAGGAAGTCAAGAAACACCTGGAGTAACAGGCAAATTTGGCCTTGGAGTACAGAATGAAGCAGGACAAAGGCTAATAGAGTGTTGCCAAGAGAACGCACTGGTCATAGCCAACACCCTCTTCCAACAACACAAGAGAAGACTCTACACATGGACAACACCAGATGGTCAACACTGAAATCAGATTGACTGTATTCTTTGCAACCAAAGATGGAGAAGCTCCATACAGTCAGCAAAAGCAAGACCAGGAGCTGACTGTGGCTCAGATCATGAACTGCTTATCGCCAAATTCAGACTTAAATTGAAGAAAGTTGGGAAAACCACTAGACCATACCATTCAGGTATGACCTAAATCAAATCCCTTATGATTATACAGTGGAAGTGAGAAATAGATTTAAGGGACTAGATCTGATAGACAGAGAGCCTGGTGAACTATGGACGGAGGTTCGTGACATTGTACAGGAGACAGGGATCAAGACCATCCCCATGGAAACGAAATGCAAAAAGGCAAAATGGTTGTCTGAGGAGGCCTTACAAATAGCTGTGAAAAGAAGAGAAGCAAAAAGCAAAGGTGAAAAGGAAAGATATTCCCATTTGAATGCAGAGTTCCAAAGAATAGCCAGGAGAGATAAGAAAAGCCTTCCTCAGTGCAAAGAAATATAGAAAACAACAGACTGGGAAAGACTAGAGATCTCTTCAAGAAAATCAGAGATACCAAGGGAACATTTCATGCAAAGATGGGTTCGATAAAGGACAGAAACAGAAGATATTAAGAAGAGGTGGCAAGAATACACAGAAGAACTGTACAAAAAAGATCTTCATGAGCCAGATAATCATGATGGTGTGATCACTCACCTAGAGCCAGACATCCTGGAATGTGAAGTCAAGTGGGCCTTAGAAAGCATCACTGCAAACAAAGCTAGTGGATGTGATGGAACTCCAGTTGAGCTATTTCAAATCCTGAAAGATGATGCTGTGAAAGTGCTGCACTCAATATGCCAGCAAATTTGGAAACCTCAGCAGTGGCCACAGGACTGGAAAAGGTCCGTTTTCATTCCAATCCCTAAGA